>NW_027180246.1:410000-415000 GCF_036669925.1 Montipora capricornis | reverse complement strand
GTCGACAGTATCAAAAGCGGCCGATAAATCGAGTAGTAGCAGAACCGCTCAACAACGGTTATCGACGGCGCGTAATAAGTCTCGTTATGGACACGCACAAGAGCTGTCTCACAACTGTGAGAGCGCTTATACGCTGATTGGAGCGGTTCGTCGAGATGATTCAGCTCAAGATAGTGAATAAGGCGGGAAGCGAAGACTTTCTTGACAATCTTGGAGACAACTTTGAGGTTAGAAATTGGTCGAAAATTCCGCAATAAATCATGGTTAAGTGAAGGCTTCTTGAGTAGCGGTGATAGAACAGCAGATTTAAGAGACCGTAGAAAACGACCAGATTCCAAGGAAACGTGAACAATGTTATATGACACATACAGGTAGAAGAAGGCCAATATGACTTATGGAAAGAGATGAGGGAAGACGGTCCAAGGTGCATGATTTGGCACCAACGTGACAAGCTATCAGAGAGAGTTCATGGACAGTGGTAGGTGAAAAATACTCTAGGCTACAGTCTAACGTAGGAGTATTAAGCGCAGCCAAGAAATGGGGGACATCGACTTCAGGAAGCTCACTACGAAGTTTGCCAATTTTATCCTTGAAAAAGGCGGCAAAATCTATTAGCAAGTTCACCCGACGAAGAACAAAGAGGTAGACGTTTATCGGGTTTTCTATTAGGTAGACGATCAATTGACTTGAAAAGGGCATGGCTGTCGGTACCAGCATCATGAGTGAAAGTAGAGCAGAAGGACGTTTTGACGTTGACTGAGACAAGATTCTTTACCAAGGAGCATTGGTCAACAAAAGGAGAACGGTCAACAAGAAGCCAAGAACGGTGCCAGCGTCTTTCCAGTTGGCGGCGGCGATTTTTTTTGCATACCAATGTCATTAGTGTACCACAGGGAGGCGTTGAACAATCGTCTTGGTTACCAAGGGAGCTTGCTTATCCAAAATGGAGGAGAGAATAGTGTCATATTGATCACAAAGTGCGATGACATTATGGGAAGGCTGGTCATAGAGACAGAGTGGTGAAACAGAAATATCATGACTTAGATTATCCAAATTAATGGCTTGAAGTTTACGATAACAAACAGCTATCCTCGGGTTGGGCGGCCATTGAATACTAAGAGTACAATGCGCAGCAACTGACTGTTTGAATAATTAACAAGGAATTACGAATTAAGAAAAGAAAGATCTCCGCCAAAGTGTTAATTGTTAATTCTTTATGTGTTAATCTTTACATTAAAACTCAAGCTTCCGAAAAAAGGATTATTTTTTTTAAGGATTTTAGGCAATTAAGAAACGGTCCAGATAAGAGCGATAGCAACAACGGCAACGAACATGTTGGAATTCAATTGGTATGCAAAAAGGTGATAACTTTTCTATTGTCTGTACTTACTTCTGATTGGCTTAAACAGCAAAAGTTAACAAAACTTCATAAGAGCAGTATTATATTCATACTTACTTTCCAACCATCTTCCATCTTTCATCTGGTCTCAGTTTAAATGAATTTCACAGAAATCGTATGTGGGGAACATGTAAAATTGTAAACGTTTCTTGGCTTTTGTTTTCAACTCTTGCGATCAGTCAAAATCTTTTAACACAAAAAAACACCCTTTCAAAGTGGGCTGTAAATGAATTTTATTGCGTAGGTTTATGCATTCTCTGTGTAAAAATGATAACATTCCTATGTGGAGAAAGCCCCGTTGCCGCATAACAAAGGAAATTGCTATCCACCTTACACGGATCATTACTTAACTAACTTAACGATTGAGGGCCGAAACACGATTGAGTACCGAATTTGTTTCTTTCTTCTCCTCTTGCGCAGGTTCGCGATTTCCTCCACTCGTTTAACCTTCCGCATTTACTAAATCCGGGCAAATTCATCATCAATTGTTACGATTTTTTTCGCGTATTGCAGTAAAGTACATTTTAGAGGACAGTTGATTGACGATGACGGCAGCCTTACCTATTTTAACGGTCTTGTTAGCGCCTTTGATTGTATTGATATCACTTTGTATTTGAGTGAGTTGCTTCTTCATTTCTGTCAACATAGCTTCGACCCTTTTTCATGGTCCAGCGTAAACGTACAAGATGTTACAACGCCGCGTAGTTGTCGAAAGATTGGCAACAGCATTTCCTGACTTAGCAACAGTTTGGTGGACAGAGAACTCAAAGAGGACTAACTGAAAGCAAAATACAGTACTAAAAAAAGCATCTCGACGGCAACTGATTGAAGTTCGACATACAACTAACTGATAATCGTAGAGTTAGTAATGATGCGATTGATCAAGCAGCCTATTATTAGCAATAGTAAAGCAGTTAACATTACGCGAAAAATTTCGAGTTTATATATGCAAATAGTTTCTTAGTTTGCGTTGTTGAGATGCGACTGAAAAACATTCACTGACGTAAAAAACTGAAACATTTAACATGAAAGAATAATTAATGTTAAATTTCCACAACATGATATTCGATCAAATCTTTCTTGGAGTTTTTCACTACATTCTGGTAAAATATAACAATACCTCAGGAAGATCATTCTTCTATGAACTTTTGTAATACGTTTAGATCATCAAGGTGTTTGAGGTGCGGATTGTAGACGAGAAAGATCATTGAAGTGATGCTCGCAGTTATCAGCGGACAACCAGTAAGCAAGGGCGAGGATCTCTTCAATCCTTCGTCATTTAGGCGTAGTTAATAGAAGGGAATGGTTAGGAAACCCGACAACTTTCTTTGTTTTAGGTTTTTGTTCTCTTTTTTGGCCTTGACCGTGCAAAAAACACAATAGTTGTTTACTCCGTACTGAGAAACTAACCGATGGAAACGTGTTGGTTACGCAATTCGTGCATAGTGTATGTGCGCAAAACAAAAGATTGTGCACGGTCGTGGACTTTCCAACCTAAATCTTCGCAGCTTTGTTTGCTCCTTTGATATTTGCCGAGCTTCCAAACCATTCCCCTCTGTGTCGACATTTCATGGTTGCTTAGTAAAGCTAGCGACATGCGCATTAAGGATATAGGCTCGCCATGTGCTCTTGCCAAATGGTTGACGTTGTACATCAAGTTTGTTTGTTGTTATAAATAGATTCTGTTGAGATTTCAAGACATGGTGGCAGCGGTAAACATGTAAAATGCTGAAATTAAGCCCTTCAGAGAAATTTGACTTTTCCAAACCGCTCGACTTTTGCCAGATTGGAAGCAGAATTTCCTGCGATTTCGACTCGCGACGAAACCACAAAGAGGAAGGCGCCGTGCACGTCAGTGCTCTCATTTACACAATGGGAAGAGAAGCAGAACATGTGTTTAAGTCCTTTACCTTGCCTGAAGGAGATGATGCAAAATTCGACGTGATTTTGGCGAAATTTGATGAACATTTCGTGCCGAAACGGAACATAATTCACGAGCGGACACGTTTTCACCAAAGGATCCAATAGCAAGGGGAGACAGTCGAATCGTTCGTACGAAGTCTTTACGAATTAGCCGAACACTGTAACTTTGGGGACAGCCGCGATCAGCAAATACGTGACAGAATCGTCATTGGAATTCTGGATAAAGGTGTGTCGCAGAAATTGCAGTTAAAGTCGATTTAACGCTGGAAGTCGCGATTCAAATACCTCGCCAGTCAGAAATGGTCAAGTCTCAGGTTACTGATCAGAATTCCCTCGCATCGAAAGTTGTTGAGGAGGTGCACAGTAAGAAGAAAGCATCTAATCCACGTTGGAAAAAGGGAAAAGGAAAGAAAGAGGATCCATCCCAAAAACAGGGTCAAAAAAAAATGTGGCAGATGCGGTCTTCACCACTCAAAGCCCGAACGATGTTTAGCAAAAGACAAACGATGCTTGAAATGTCAAAAGGTGGGTCACTTTGCAGCTGTTTGTTGGTCCAAGTCGGTGAGTGAAGTGAATAATAGTAGTGGTGGTGGTAGGGCTTCAAATGATAGCAGGGCTGGTCGTTGGTTCTTAGGTGTGTTGTCAAGTGATTTACATCAGGATGACAAATGGAAGGTCCAGCTTAAGGTCAGTGGTAAGCCTGTGGTGTTTAAAATTGATACAGGTGCAGATATTACCGCCATTTCAAAGTCTACCTTTGATAGTTTACCAAATCAGCCCAAGTTACATGCATCGAAGATAGCCCTTTTCAGTCCAGGAGGCAAGTTGCAGTGCGCTGGGCAGTTTACAACAACAGTGACACATTGCAACAAGAAGTACCAACTCAATGTTTTTGTAATCAGTGGAGAACATGCAAGTAACTTGCTGGGTCGAGAAGCAGCTTGTGAAATGGGTTTAGTTGCGAGATTAGAAGAGGTGGATGCTGAGTTGTTTGGAGATATAGGCTTGTTCAAGTGTGAGCCAGTTAAGATCCAACTGGATGAGAATGCCCAACCCTACTGTATCAACACAGCAAGAAGAATAGCTTTTCCCTTAATGCCAAAAGTAGAAGAGGAACTCAAGCGGATGGAAGAAGCTGGTATCATCGAAAGAGTAACAGAGCCCACAGAATGGTGTGCACCCATGGTACTAGTACAGAGAAGTAATGGTAACCTCAGGATCGGTGTCGATCTAAGAAGGCTGATCAGTGCAGTGAAGCGCTCAAGATTCGTACTTCCTACTTTGGAAGATATCGCGCCCAAACTTGCTGGTGCCCAGTACTTTTCGAAACTTGACGCGTCCAGTGGATTTTGGCAGATCCCTCTACATCCAGATAGTGCCAAGTTGACCACGTTTATGACTCCGTTTGGTAGGTTCTGTTTTAAAAGACTTCCATTCGGAATCACGTCTGCCCCAGAAATTTTCCAGTCTCTAATGAGTAATCTGTGAAAGAACAGAGAAGGTTGTGAAGCGATTATGGATGACATTATTGTGTATGGAAAGTCTGCCGAAGAACATGATGAGAACTTACAGAACACGTTTCAAGTCATTAAGGAGTCAGGACTGAAACTGAACAAAGAGAAGTGCGAGATCAAGAAAAAGAAGCTAACATACTTTGGACATGTTCTCAGTGCCGAGG
>NW_027180246.1:397500-400000 GCF_036669925.1 Montipora capricornis | reverse complement strand
CTAATGCATCCACCAGACTTATAACTATCTATGGGAAACTACAATGCTGCGGGCCTTGCCAGAAAGATCCCTTGCCAAAGGGATCTTGCCAGGCACAAGCCTTTGAAAGAGGAGAGCTTACAACATAACTTTTATAAAATAATGAAACTGTAAGCCGCTCTGGCGCAGTGTCCAGAGCTATCTCTATTGGTTCCTATTTTCTTTGATTTCGGTTTTTGTCCTGGACATGCGCACGGGGGTAATATGAAAGTCAGTACACCATGCAAGGTCATAATGATTACCGCCGACCGGTTGGCTCAGTTGGTTGAGCATCTGACTGCCGTTCGGGAGGTCGAGTGTTCAACTACTCATCTCTTCAGATAACTGCGTAGAAAGTGCTGCCTTATAATTACATCCTGAAATGGTTAGAGTTCGGATATAATAATAACTTTACTCAAGTCTCAAGGTTATTTACCCAAGCGCGAGTGCTGCAGCTAGGGCTAATTTACAGGAACTCAGAGAGAGAAAAGATAACGGGAAGAAATTATGGCAAAATACGAAATAAGAGAATGCCAGGGAAAAGGCAATCAAAGTGAAAACATAAGAAGAAACACTGATGAAATCGAGAAGGAAGATAAGAGTGCGAAGAAAATTAAAGATAGTGGGGGAGAAAAAAAACCATGTTAAATAATGAAAAGTCAATTAATCTGGAAGGCGTACGGGCACCTTTAGAAACACTATCTTCAACTGGGAAGTGTTCATATTCATGTATAAACAAGATTTGGACTGAATCGGTGCACGTTATCTGAGTGTAACATTTTTTAAAAGAACAGTACTCATTTTTTGGAATACTAACACAAACTGCAAATTCAATAGACCACCATGTTCTGTTAATCTTTAGTATTTCTCTAAATTTGTGGTCAAAACCATTCAATTGTTCAAGACCATTTAATATACAACATAAGGGAAAATTGCTCCATTGTGATTGGCTAAGAAAAAGGGGTAATTCAATATAGCAAGGCAACAAACCAAGAATTTTGATTGGTCAATCATCAAAGAAAGTCGGAAATAGGCAATCAAATGGCGCAAATGTTTTCCGAGATTGTATGATGTGTGTGCTGCTTTGCTTCAGTTTGAGTAGAGTGAGACACTTTTTCATGCATATTAGTGATATTAGTGATAAGTAATTACATGATTTCAAGTGCAATTTGGGAGAAATAAGCATTAGTAAACTTTTCAAATTTTTGTTGGTCTTTGAAAAAGGTTACCCATGCTCATCTATTCCTCACATCACACAAGTGTGGCCCATAGACCGTTTACGTCCTTGCATAGAATGCTGTGGCAAATAATTATTGATTGTTGTAACTATATAGTAACAATTTAAGTCAGTGTATTGCTTCTATTACTGAATGTACTTGAGCTGTTTTGGGCTTGTGGTTTGATCAACTGTTGTTCTTCTCACATGATATCCAAACTTTTTTCTGGGATTGTAAAACTGGCTTTGCGTACGCTAAGCATTGAACCACCAAAGTATTAACCGGCAAGAGGACCCCTACCTATTCTCAAGGGCAAAATGATCGCAGAAGGGCTAGATCTCCTTTGGAAAAGTTTTTTTTCTGTATACAATGAAAGAAGGAAAAGAGTGGAAGATTTCCCTTGATTCTAAACACATTTTTATGGTAATGGAAATAATTGAAGTAGAAGACCAAACATAGCACAGCAAAAAGACCCTCTTAGGTGTCTTTCGAATTTATTATTATAGTCCGTAAAGTATAGCAAGGTGAAGACCCTTACTAGCCCTTGAGGGTTTATTCTCTTGACGGGAGCAAAAAGGGAGCACCTGAGGTGATGATAGAGTTGAGCCAATCCCGGCTGAGAAGAACTTTGATCGAGTCTTTGCGGCTCCTTTTTGAGAGGGGATTACGTTCGGGATTGAGACTGAGCTATCCTAAACAATGGCAACTTTTTGTTTACTTTTATTTCTGTCAAACAACTGGATCACAAATTTCTGATGGCTTTACTTGCACTAGAAAATCAGAGACTGATGTATCAATCTTTAGAAAGCAAATGGTCTGATCTTCATTTCGGCTTTTTTAACAGAATAGTAGTGTCCTTTCCAGGCGTGCCAGTTGACCCCATCTGCATATGAAGAGTGCTTGCCATGGTGATAAACACCATTTAGGTTTGAGCTGTGGCAAGCCGTATACCACCAAGCACCTTTAAAAGACACTGCACAGTTCTTAGACCAAGAATCATTATCGCTGTCCTGGGTAGAAAAGGCAGCACCACGGTGTCCAGATAACGAATCACCAGCAGTTCCTAAAAACATTTGAAATATTGTAACAGTACATGTAACGTTGGAAGTATTGTAGTAATACATGGCACAACAGATAACCAATCAATGTCCTTGTTACAGCTCCCCCCAATAGGAGTGTCTTTTAAGGTATCAGTATACCCCAAATGACAATCTCGCGTTGTCGCTACCTCACGAGCACACTTTTCATAAAAATCGCAATAAAGT
>NW_027180246.1:370000-395000 GCF_036669925.1 Montipora capricornis | reverse complement strand
TGCATCGCACAGGTCACATTGGTATTTATAAACAACACACTGTTCATTTACGATCGATGGCTTTGCTTCTTTCACATTCAGTTCTTGATCAATTTTTCGGCTGACAAATACGGGCTGGTGTTGGTGTTCACTTTTAGGCTAAGATCCTTTAGTTGTCCTTTCACAAAATTTGCTGAGGTTTGGTCTTTAAATGGTAGATCCACTCGAATTGTGTCCGTCTCTTTAGTTGGTAATAATGGTCGCTGCTGGTCACAAACCTTTGAGTCAACGAAATTTTTGATGGCAGAGTCGATGAGGTGTTTGGGGTACTTTAAACGCGAGAATACTGTCTTCAATCGGTCACATTCGTCTGAGAAGTGTGACCAAGAGGAAGATAAACTATGTGCTCGACCCAGCATAGTTCGGAGTAAACCCTGTTTGTACCGATTGTCAACGTGACTTTGGTAATGTAAGAGGAGACTTGAATTCGTGGGTTTTACGTACACCTTTGTATCTATTTGGGGCGATCGGTTCAGTAACTGGATGCCCAAATAAGGGAGCATTGATCAAGAACTGAATGTGAAAGAAGCAAAGCCATCGATCGTAAATGAACAGTGTGTTGTTTATAAATACCAATGTGACCTGTGCGATGCAGATTATATAGGATACACACGCGGACATTTACACAATCGTGTAAAAGGACATAAACAACAGTCCTCGGCCATTGCCAAACATTGCAAGAACGTACACGGGAGGATCCCTCAGGACCTACTGAAATGCTTCGAAGTTCTTAAGAAGTGCAGGAACAAATTTGACTGCTTATTGTATGAAATGCTTTATATCAGAACTTTAAAGCCAAACCTGAACGTGCAATCGGACTCTATTCGTGCGAAAGTATTTGTGTAATCTTCGCACCTATTATGTTAATTTTCGCGCCACATCGCTTAAATACTGTTATTTGCATGTTTTAAACTTTTACCTTGATAATGGAGTCATGACTACTCCGAAACGTCGGTTTTTATCGTTCGCTTTTACTGTTTTATCTTTCATAAAATTTAGCGGATTAAATTTGGAAACGCAAAGATTAATACCATTTCCTCTTAAATTGTAAGACGTTTTTCTTATGCTAAAAAGGTCTGTATTGTATTTCGGCCCTATATTCTTAATGCATTTAAATAAGAGGATCAGAGATGCTTTTTCCTACACTCTTGTGTCCAACTTACATATATTTAAGAGTTCTTGATAAGACGATGATTTCCCGTGCCCTGTCAGTGTCCTTAATATATAATGATTGGCGTCTTCAATTTTATTGGCCTGGACTTTCTCCAACCCTAACAAGAGGGGACTACAGTATTCTAGTTGTGGTAAAATGAAAGACTTCAAGCTAGCATAACGCCCATAGGTACAAAACGCCTAAATCTCGACTAAATCTAAATCCACGGGTCCTCACATACGCCATTTTTAGCTGACTAGAAATATGCTCTGTAAAGTTTATCATGCTATCAAGTTCCACGCCCAGGATTCTAATAGAGGGAAGTTTAGTAACGCCAGAACCATTCAAAGTTAAGCCAAAATAGTACTTGCAAGGACCGATGAGAAGGGCTTGCGTCTTGGCATTGTTTATCAACAAATAGTTTGCATCGAAGCATTCCGACAGGCGGCTGAGACCATGGTTCACAACAAATTGCAAGGCAATGGGCGAGAGATCTGATGCATACAGAGTCGTGTTATCAGCGTATAATCTCAAAGACATGTCCGGGACAGCATAATTCAAGTCATTAATGAACATATTGAACAACAGTGGCCCGAGGAGGGACCCCTGTGGAAACCCCCACTCTCAACGCTGAATAACTTGAGCACACACCGAGCAAACAAACCCTCTGTTTACGTACCAGTAGATAGGATGACATCAAACTCAAGGCGAATTGAGAGAGATCATACGCTTTCACCATACGCTGTTTGGATCCCCTGAAGCTTTTGCAGTACCAAAATCTCTGATTGCTGATTATAAGAGTGGGACTGGGTAATGGAGCAAAAGTTTCAGGGGATGTAAGATCCAAACAGACGTATGTAGATAAGAAAGTACCTGTGAAAATAATATTACCATTTAAGGACCAGATATCAGCGAATTCTGTGCGAAGACAACTTGGAGAATTAAGTCGCAAAATTGGAAAAGATATCCATCCCGTGTACATAAGCCGAAAGATCGGATCTAACATCAAGCCAAAAGAAAGCAAACCCCCTATTGTTAACCAACAATGCGTTATTTACCATTTCAAGTGTGATCTGTGCGATGCGAAATAAGTCGGCAACACATGCCGGCACCTGTACCAACACATTGACGAACATAAGGGATCTGCCATCGGGAAACACGTCAGAGATCAACATGGGAGGGAGTGCGAGGGACCCCAGGGACATATCTCGTAGTTTCAAGATTTACGGAAGTGCCAGAGCAAATTTATGAGATGCTTTTTATAAAAGAACTAAAGCCAACTTTAAACACGCAGTCTGACTCCAACGACAACGGAAAACTCACCGTAAACGAAGTGGAAACGTGCACCTCGTTCGATGACATTTAATAGTTTTGAGAGATAGAGCCATTTGTTGAAGGCTTCTGATTAGAGATATTTATTCATAGAATCGTTTTCCCTTTAAAACTTTGTTAGAAGAAACCTTTTTTCGCTGAACTCTCTGCAATTAAAAGAACTGAATGAAATGCACCCGGAAATACCAAAAAGTAAATTATGGCACAATTATCAATTTTAGGGTATGCTGATACTTTAAACAAAATCACTTGATTCTAGAAATTCCCCGTTCAACTAATATCCAGAAGCAGATGACCTTGAAGCGTGGAATTCGTTTCCTTGGAACAAAGCGGGGGATTTTAGAACACCAATTTTATGACCAAATGTACACAAAAAATAAGATCAAAGCTGCTCATGCGGGAATACACTAGCTACGTTACATCCAAATAATGATATTTTTAAACTCAAAACACCTCAGCTTTGAACCAGAGTTAAACGTTATAACTTATTATCTAATAAGTTCTTTTTTAAGAAGTTGGACGAAGTCGGAACAAAGTTGATGAGGTTTCCGAATTCTCCTGCCGTGGGAGTCATATCTGACAACGTCACAAAGATTATACAATTTTACGCTTATTCACAATCTCAGGGCGTATCAATAAAGTTTACCTTTGTTCAAGGTCAAAAAAGGGTCTAAAAGCTTAAGAAAGGATGTTGCAATATATGATTACAATAGCATCATTTCCTGCTGTCAAACACTACCTTAATCATCGATAATCAAACTTCTGTGTATGCCAGTCCAAGACACACTCCCTCATGTATATTCATGAAATGAAGACACGAATTTCATCCCCGGACTAATAGAACTCGAACCAGAAGAAAAGGAAGAAGATTCAATGTTCAGTGTCCTAAGCTGTTTTGATTTGAATTGACTGAAATAACGTCAGTATTCAGATAGCTCCTCCATGTACTTGATACACAATGCCGCTGCAGTTGTACTCCGAGGATCAACGTTTCCACATGACTTCTTTGCACTGAAGAAGGAATTTCAGCCTCTTTCTCAGATCCTTTTTCGGTTCATGATAGGCTTGATGCTTAGGTAGCCATATTGGGCCAACGTGTAGCATGGAGTTTAGTGCCAATGCTGGCATTTCGGTGTCATCTTCAAGGTGACTCAATGGCCTATTGTTGAGCCCTGGAGAATAGCGAGGTATCCTTCGAAAACCAGTTACTGGGTGAACACATGATAGTCGGGGAGGTAGACTGGATATTCTTTCATAATTCGTCCTCGACATTCAAGGCCTTGTTGATCGTCGAGTTGGAGGTTGAGTTGTAGTTTGTCGGTGTGGAAGCAAGGCTGCTGTTGGGCTGATTGTTGCACTTGGTTGATCCACCATAGCTCCTGAGTTTGCACTTCATCTGTAGAGATTGGACAGGACCGTTTATTTCTTGGCTGTTCTTGGCAATTGTGAATGAACCAGCATACCAATTCTTGGATGCGTAGAACATTTGTTAGAGGATTATGGTCCATCGGGGGATCCAGAACGCCTCTTCTAGGAATAGCTGAAGAGAGGATTTCACGCTTTACTTAAGCTTTAGCTATGATATTAGGGGAAAGCTCCAACAAGATTTCCGGTGGCCACTTTGGCGGGTCACTCAACCAAGCAGGTCCTACTTTCCAGACGGCGTTCTTTACGGCGTTCACTTCCCCCTCGACTTCCAAGATCTGCTGGGTTGTCTTCGGGTAGGACCTAAGGCCAAGTGACGTCACCATGCTGCTGATTCTTGCGCACTCTATTTGAGACAAACTGGCGATACTCCTCTTGGCCCTTGATTCAATAGAAAGCAACTGTCGAGTCCAGCCAGCAATGCACCGTACTTGGGATGAGATGTAATGCTGCTTGCACGTTGGTAGCAAGATTCACGGCGATGTGTCTTGCGATTAACTCGAGTCTGGGGGTAGATTGGTTTTCCTTGGCGAGTCGAGACTTGGCAGAAGTAAGCTGTCGGGTGGTTCCTTGAGCCTGCTGGACCACTACATAGACTGCACCACACATCCCTTTAGTACTGTCATCACCAAAGGCGTGCAATGTAAACTGTGCAATTGGTTCACGATAGGCAGCGACAGTTCGGGGCACCTTGAGGGTTTCAGTCAACATTGATGACCAGTCTTTCCGGCGTTTGAGAAATGAGTCTTGATCTTTTAAATCCCAGGCAAGCTTGCTGTCGCACATGTCGCGGTAAAGCCGTTTCCCGAGCAAGTTTATGGCGATGCAAGGCCAAGAGGCTCATATCTTCCGGCCAGGTAAGAATCAAAGAAGAAGACCGAGACTCCGTACGATTCCACTGGACACCTCAGAACAGCAGCGATATGTGTGTGTCCGTTTTACCAGAGCCCTGTTTGGACTGACGTGCTCGCCTTCCCTGCTGAACGGAGTTATCAAACAGAATCTTGACAAGAGATAATTGGATAAAAGACGTCTTTGCTTTCGTGGTCAAGTGCTGTCAACACCCCCCTCCCCCCCCCTCCCCCCCCCCTTAACTGTTCTTTGACCCCTTAACAAGCTACATATTGAAGTGTGGTGTCGTTTCCCACAGTTTGGGAAATTCGAAACGTTTTGACATTCAGAGAATTTGTGTGGCCTTCCTTGTGCAACTGAAACAGAGCCGCTTTGTGCTTAGAAACTCCTTGCGCTTTTCAGGTGAATTGAGAGAAGTACAGTTAGTCGGCTTGTGGTCTTCTGAATCACAGTAAACGCACTTGCGTTAGGTTCCCTTTCGCCGCTGAGTTTTGAACACTCGAGTCGGTATCTCGTTTCTTCGGACTTGAAGCTGTCAACAGGGCTTCGTCGCGTCCACTGGCGGAGGGCGTTGGTGAATTGATTAAAGTCTCAGTTCTCCCACTCGGGATCATTCCTAACAAGATCTCTTCTGGTGTGCGGCAATTTCTCTAAGGTCAACGACACTATTCCGTTGACTTGATTAACTGAATATCAAATGCTTGTACGTTGCACGACAAGTTTCGTAAAACCCTGAAAGGGTTTGCGGCAGGAGTATAAGGGAGTTCGAATGATTTCTTTTTCATACGCTTTTACAATCTCACTTCCCTTGCCATTTCCCCTCCCCCCCCCTTTTAAAATTGCTTTGGCTCTATGATATCCTTTAGAAGAATGCAGACTGAAGAGCTGCTTTTCTTTTCCTCACCTTTTCGTTGAAAAGCTCACGTAGATACGTGAACTGTTTTGTCAATGGATTCTGAGAATTGACCCTAAAATCTTGGCCAGTCGGTAAAGAAACCATTTAACTTCGAGATTATGAGTTTGGGAAGTTTAGCCTGGTTGATTGGGGCTCCGGTTTGTAGGCTTTTGCTGTCCGTTAAGTGGTATTTCACTTGTAGTTTAAGCTTTGTCTCTTACAATTTGATGTCGAATTGCATTGTTTTCTCTTGTTCTTCAATCTGTTGCTCTTGTCTTCTCATTGCAATCCTTTCTTTTAGCACTCTCATTTGTTTCTCTGCTTCTTCTATCCTAGAGTCAACGCTATCATTCCACTGGCTAATTTCTTCGTCTTCTAGCTTGGCAGCTATCTTAAGGGCTTCAAATTCTCTTCGTACTTTGTCGGCATCTGTCAAGATATGGCATATTGCTTCTGGGCTGGCTTTACCGACCGTTCTTTTAAGCTGTTTCTAGTTTAGTTTGGAAAACAAGCAAAATGACTTCTTCACAATTTCTGCACTTCGCAGTCATGGGAGTCCTGGATATTTTTGAAGATATTACAGACCCTAAACCAAATGGCAACCAAGATCCATATGATGTGTGTGTTATCCTTTCCGAACTGAAGAAAATATACATTTTGACCGATACGTATTTCAACAGGAAAAGCCGTGGATAAATTTCTGGTTCGTCTTCGTCAGCAGGCTCGACATAAAGGATAATTTGAGAGACCAGTTGATCAAGAAGCTAACCGACATGGAACTGAAGAGAAGATTGTTGGAAACGTGAGAAATGTCACTTTAACTGAAGTTTTGGAGAAAGCGAGAGCGTCGGAAGCGGCTTGTCAGCAAATAATAGGGGCACCCAACAATCTTCGGTGAGATTTGTGTTCGGAAGAGTCTAACCGTTCTAAGAATTTCGGTTGTAGGTTGATAGGCAGCTACAGATTTCTGTACTCAAACATCACCTAAAAAAGTCGCAACCAGGGAAAAGTAGTTCCTTACGTTTTCGGAAGGGATAATTTTTGCAATTGTTGGCAATAAAAAGATCACCTAGCAGTTTCGAATAAGAAAATGGTTATTTTGGAAGTTCTTATAAGGCAACGTTTAGGTAGCAATTTCTGAAATGAAGATATCATTCCCTAAAATTTTCGATTCTGCAATTTTCAGCTAAGATATCCGAACAGAGCAAATTCTTCTAGGTGACAAAAACATCTATTTAGATAGTCTTTAGACATTAAAAAGAGCCTATAAATGTTTCTCAAAGGCTTTTGGCTTAATTTGCTTGAAATAACATTCGTGCAAAGCTGTGTAGCAATGTCAACGCGGTAGGCAAAAGGTCAGAAAGAACGAAGACCAACCTGGGAAGTTGTGTTACAGTTGTGGAAAGACGGGACATTTATCTCGTGATCCGTGTTGCCGGGCAAAAGGAACGAAGTGCGCTAAGTGTTCGAGATACGGTCATTTTGCATTCTGTTGCAAACGCAATAATCCTCCTTCACTAGAAGAGAGCCAGTGACAGCAGAGGAAGTGTCGGCAGGCAGACAAATCAGGCGGGAGTGTGTTCAGTGGAAGGTAGCTTTGTTATGTCTGATGAAAGCAACCTAGCATTTGCATTTGTTCTGTCAAAGTAAACAGAGGAGGAGGTTTGCATGGTGTCAAGGACAAGAGAGCCAACAATGGACGTGGGTATTAATAGTATTTCTGTTAACTGTCCGTCACAGAGTCCTCAATTTAGCTCATGAAGGCCATCAGGGAATTGTTAAAACCAAGGAGGGTTTAAGATCTTAAGTCTGGTGGCCAGGAATAGACCAGCAAGCTAAGCGGCATTGTAGAGAATGCTTTGGATGTCAACTGGTTCGAAAACATATCCCGCCCCCACGAATCAGATCCACAAGACTACCAGAATCATCGTGTCAAGACGTGGCCCTTGATTTGCTCTGTCCTTTGCATGAAGGACAATATTTGTGATTGGTGGTAGATTATTTCTCTAGATGGATGGAAGTAGATGTGATTCGTTCTACAACAAGTGCTACAATTATCAAGTGTCTAGACAATCATTTAGCTCAGTATGGGCGACCGGTTGGTCTGAGAAGTGACAATGGCCTTAATCTAGTTTTTGTGGAGATGGAGAAATACTAAGAAGAAATGGGCATTGTCCACCACCACACTATGCCATTGTGGCCAAGGGCCAATGGGGAGGGTGAGCAAGAAAATCGATCTCTCCCAAAGGCTATGCGAGTTTTCCAAGTTGAAGGAAAAAACTGGCGTGATGAGCTCAACAAATTCTTACTTGCTCACCGATCAACTTACCACACTACTACCACTTGAGTCATCCCAGCGGAACAATTTTTCAAGAGGAAGCTGACACCAAGCTACCGGAGCTCAAGAAAGCTGATGAAAAACGATTTACTTTAGCGTACCAACAAGTGAGAGGTGGGGACGCGGAGAAAAAACAGATAGGCAAAGATTATGCCAAAAAAATCATGCTAAAGACAGAAATGTCAATGTACGGCACACTGTTGCTGGAGAGGAAGAAGGAGAACAAGTTATCCTCATCTTATGAAAGTGAGCCCTTTACTGTTACTGGTCGTCATGGTGACCAGGTTGTCCTGCAGTCCCCTCAGGGGGTGGAATACAAAAGAAATTTGTAACACGTTAAGCCCCTGGTAAATCTTGACATTGAGGGTAATTTAGAACCAGAATCACGACCACCTAACGAAGCTCCATCTCCAGAAAGTGTGAATCACCAACCAATTCAGGAACCTGCACCTCCGGACACTACGCCTGCAAACACGCCGCGTCCTTCTGGAACGAATTAGACAGCCTCCTAGAAAACTGACTGACTACATTGTTTAGTCACTTTCGAAGAACTGTTTTAGATTGGCATCTTCGATTGCCAGAATCATGACTTTAGTTAAGATTGATTTATTAAGCGAAACTGCAGAGCATTTATTGTTAACCGCAGTTTTCAGACGTTGAACCTTTCAATGTACTTTGGTCTAGGTCCAGTGCATTAGTTATTTACAAAGTTTCGTCGTTCATGTTTAAAAGAAAGCTAAAGAATTCTATCTACAAGTTTGTAGTCGGAGAAAAAAAGGATTGTGGAGTACTAGCACTACTAGAACATGGAATGTATAGTGGCGGGAAAGGAGAAGAATAAGGGAGGATTTCATGGCAAAATTTGTGTGTGAGTTAACCCATTAATACACTACATGTACTTTTCCCAAAACCTTGCCAGCAGAGCCTTTCTTAACTACACGAGAAAGAAAGTACTCTGCGGAAATATTGAGTATTCACAAGCCGCTGCTTGGAGACAGTTAACCCAAGTCTCGATCTCACTCCTAGACGCCATATTGATTTTCGTACTGAAGACTCGATTTTAACCTTTGTCTTGTATGATGCGCGCGCTGCCTAAACTAGTAACTACCCAAACTTAGGATGCATTGACATAAAAGACTTGACACGATTTCTGCAGAACCTCTCTTTCTCGCCCCCTAGTGAGTTTTAGAGAGGCTCGGATCGTAGGGTGGGGCTGCCTGTGATCGCACTAGTATTGCTTTTTGTATCTTAGAATCTTAATTGCGATAGACGAGTGCTGAAAATTACATACCCGAGTAGGTTCCAAGGCTCAACTGGTATTTGGCCTTACCACTGGTCACTGCAAACATGTCATAGGCAGCATAGGCAGTTTTTCCTGCTGTGTCTTCCAAATCAACTCGAAGACTATTCCTCACTAGTCTGGTCAGACGATGGATCTTGTCCAGTCCCAGCCAAAACTCACCATTTAGGTTGCCAAAGCCTTGTTTGTAGTCAGACCAGCCGCGGTAAAAGTCAACCGATCCGTCCAGTCTCTTTTGGAACACTGTCCATCCCCCACCGGCTGTTGTCTGGTCACAAAACACATCAAAGGCCCCTGAACCATCAGGGTCGATTGTGTAAACACCACTGATCCTTTCACCAGATTTGTACAGCTCAGCACAGTTCCTTTTCACTGTTTGAACAATTAACAAGGAATGGAAAATTCTATTAGAACTGTAAGAAAAAGAAATAACTCCACCAACGTGTTCTAACACCAACTCTACTAACCCCCGCATTAACGCTTGCTTAACCTTAAATGCACGATCACGGCAAGCATACCCATACCTTAAACAGTGTTGTTAGAGCCTATCAGTGTGTGGATATCACTTTGTATTTGAGTGAGTTGCTTCTTCATTTCTTTCAGCATAGCTTCGATCTTTTCAGTTGATGATCCAGCGTAAAAGTAAATGTTGTTGCAATGCTGAGTAGCTGTCTTTAAATTGGCTGCAGCATTCCCGACGAAGCAACGGGCTGGTTGACGAACAACGCGTAGAGCACTAATTCAAAGCAAATTACAGTGGTAAAAAAAGACATCTCGATAACTGATTGAGGTTCAACCCAATCGAACCTTAATCGTCGAGTTAGCAATGAAGATGAATAGATCAAGTAGCGTCTTAAGTGTTATTAAGGTTTGTGTAGGAAAGCAGCTGAGATAACGCGAAATTTTTCGAGTTTACATACACGTAAGTGGTTTCTTTGTGATCGTGATATGCGACTGAAATATATTCATTGAACATAAGGGAACATTTACTTAACATGAAAGAGTAATTAAATTTCCACAATATTCAATCAATTGCAGGTTAGTGATCCGCTGAAAGGCAATTTAGTAATTCAATATTTAGGACACTCTTGTTTACGTTTTGTTTAATTTATCTCTAATTGAATGTCACTAGCCTTTCAGGGTCACCCAACGACCGAATGTCTTAATGTTTGTCAGAATTCCCTAAAATGGTTTGCACCATTTTTAGCGAGTTTGTAGGTTCCCTAGCTACAAAATATTTATCTCTTCGGATGTTCTGGAGAACTTCAGGTCTGTAGAAATTTCTAGGTGGTTTTTTTGCCTTTTACGAACGTTCTAGCAATCGTGGCAGGTCTGATAAGAAACTTTACATTACCAAAACTATCGCCCTCTTTTTCCCGAAAATTTAAGGTGATGTTTGCTGAGAATAAGATTCTCAAACAAACTTCGGCGAAAATGATAAAAGAAAAAAACATTCAACTCTTTTTGCCATCTCCAATATCCCATGGTTAACTCTTACCCAGATCAGTAAACTAAATTAAGCGTTCTTCAATTTGGTTTTGAAATATCTAAGCACTCTTCAGACCCTTCAATACTTTTTTAAAATATCTAGGAAATGTGCAATGTGTTCAGAAAAATGTCCAAAATCGTAGTGTGCCTCGAAAGTCTGAGTTCGAATATTCGAAAGGTCTAGCCCACCTTCCTTTCGAACAGATATTTACCGAAATTAGAATGGAAATAATAAACAGTTAATGACTGGTCCCGAGAGAAACAGTTCATTGTGCTTCGCGAGAATCTCAATGCTTCACCAAGGCGCAGCCGAAAGAAACATTGAGATTTCAGGAAAACAAAATGAACCGTTTCCCGAGGAACCATGCAGTCATTAAGTGATTTGTTATATAGCGCAAAAAGAAAAAAAAAGTGCAACGGCAACAGCAACGGCGGTCGTTGGTCAACATTCGCGGGTAGCAGTGCACTGTTACCCTCTGACGTCATAGGTTTTGCACTGTTGCCCGCTCAGAAAGTTTTGGCAGTGGAGTTTTATTGTTACATGTCATGTGAAATCGAAATAACCAATGGAAGCGCGCGCTGCTGGGGAAAAAGTCAGCTATATAACAATGGCATTTAAAGTGTGTATTCTTTGGAATTGTCGCGCCTCAGCAACTTCACGAATTTCATCATGAGTTGGCACTCTCCATTACTTGCTTGGAAAAAGTTTCCTTTGGATTTTAGGGAAAAAAACTGATCATCGGTATTGTCAATATTTTGGCCTCGTGACAGGAAAGGTTTGCTATGTGAAATAAACGTAAAAAGATCGAAAGCACCATTGCTAAAAAGAACTCGGAACCAAATCGTTGTTAATTAAACTTAATTTCTGAACTTTTTGTTTCGTTGGATAGATAAACAGCCCATCTTTGGCGACATCCGATGTACTTAATTGTAGGCCAAATTGAATCTTGCCAAAATTTGGAAGCAAGACGTACTTTAGAGTGCTTAGGTAGTGATCACTTTTCCCCTTTTAGCCTTTCAGTGTGTCGATATCACTTTGCATTTGAGTGAGTTGCTTCTTCATTTCTTTCATCATAGCTTCGATCTTTTCAGTTGATGATCCAGCGTAAAAGTAAATGTTGTTGCAATGTTGAGTAGCTGTCTTTAAATTGGCTGCAGCATTTCCCGACGAAGCAACGGGCTGGTTGACGAACAACGCGTAGAGCACTAATTCAAAGCAAATTACAGTGGTAAAAAAAGACATCTCGATAACTGATTGAGGTTAAACCCAATCTAACCTTAATCGTCGAGTTAGCAATGAAGATGAATAGATCAAGTAGCGTCTTAAGTGTTATTAAGGTTTGTGTAGGAAAGCAGCTGAGATAACGCGAAATTTTTCGAGTTTACATACACGTAAGTGGTTTCTTTGTGATCGTGATATGCGACTGAAATATATTCATTGAACATAAGGGAACATTTACTTAACATGAAAGAGTAGTAATCCGCTGAAAGGCAATTTAGTAATTCAATATTTAGGACACTCTTGCTTACGTTTTGTTTAATTTAACACTAATTGAATGCCACTAGCCTTTTAGGGTCACCCAACGACCGAATGTCTTAATGTTTGTCAGAATTCCCTAAACTGCTTTGCACAATGCTTGAAAAGCATTTTTAGTGAGTTTGTAGGTTCCCTAGCTACAAAATATCTCTTGGGATGGTCTGGAGAACTTCAGTTCTGTAGAAACTTGTAGGTGGCTTTTTTGCCTTGTACGAACGTTCTAGCAATCGTGGCAGGTCTGATAAGAAACTTTACATTACCAAAACTATCGTCCTCTTTTTCTCGAAAATTTAAGGTGATGTTTGCGGAGAATAGGGACCTTAAGCAGCTTCCTCGCAGACGAAGACGAGAACGACCGGAGGTCAGATTTCACCCTCTCACGGGAATGCGCATGTCCGGAGTTTCGTTTTCGTTTGTGGTGATGTCGAGGACGGAAGTAATGGTGAGTTTTGTTGTGGCCAGAACCGTAAGTCACATGGCCGGAACCGCAAGATTTCGAACTCAATTTGAACGACGAAACAACTTCACAATTAGTGTGTCTTGTTAGATGATGTTTCCTCCAAATTCAATAAACTAAGAATGCCTGATTATTGACTGAGGAGGGAAGCTGACATCATTCGTCTTGGATGCATTGCCATGTACTTGTCGCACACCTGATCGCGATGGATGCGAACAGTGTGGCAATGCTTCGCAATCACAGCTCAGTCTGAAAGCCTTTCGGTAGTCATTGTGCTCCGAAGCCACGTTCTTACACAGGAGAACGATCACTCCGCTTCCGTGCTGCCTATTGGCAGTACAGATAGAATCTTGAGCAGCTCCCGGAAATTAGGGGAAAACAAGTTATCAGCATGTTTTGACAAAAGGCATCTTACAGAGACATTGTCTAACGCCTGCTGCTCACAATAACTTCTCCAACGAAAGAGTTCACTTTCAAAGGCTGATGAGATCGGCAGCAAGTGTTCCCACTTCCCTTGCAGTACCTTCGCAAGTTCTGCTAGCTGTTTTTTAAGATGACTTGGTAACGATTACTGCAGAAATGAGAGCATAAAGCCCAGTGTGCCTGCTTTTCCTTGCTGAGCCGGCATTCCAGTTCTGAGCAGATGACGTCCAGGAAAGGTATTGCCACCGCCCGCTTCCAGTAATCTGCGACTGACTCTGTTGGGGTGTTATCCCGATTCCGCTGCCCACTGCACACACGTGGACGTTCTTCGGTAGATTGTACAAGCTCAGAAAGATTCAATACTTTCTGGTACAAGCGCAAAAACCACACATCGATTTCATTGCGAATGAACTGTTTTTGCTATATATGATTTCATTTGACTTTTCAGAAAGAGATGGAAACAGATTTGTTTTCTATTTCACTTGTAATAGCATTTTTTGAAATTTTTACTCTAAAAAGGTGGGGGAGGGGGGTAAAAATCCACCCAATCCCCCCCTTCTGTATCCGCCCCTGTCTTAGCCTTTGATAAACTTGAAAGGTGCCCTAATATCGAGTGCGTCTCCGTCCATAAACCTTTGAACCCTGTTTAAATAGAGACTCCACAATTGGGGATTCCATGTTTTCTTTTAAGCGTCAATGCTCCATTGTTAACTCACCTGAATCACTTCACAGTTCTGGATTTAATCTTATTTTGTACAGCTCTTGTCCCTGTTAAGAGGGTGTATGTGTGAGGAAGGAGGTCAAAAATAGAGTAACTGATAAAGAAAACTAGGAATATCATATTATAAATATACACGTCCAGACTTTCCAGTGAAGCCTAGCAAGCGTGGGGATATGCTATACGTATGTCAGAGGTACATGCAGAGGGTTGGTAGTAGAGGCTAGCTAATTCAACAATTCTACACGAAATGTATATTAAGGAATTAAGTGATGCACAGGCTGTTCAAAATTTTCAGTACAGAGATCAAGATTTCCAGGGTTGATGCAGAGTGGGTGAATTTGTTTGCTAAAAGGCGCGGCTCATAGGAGATCTTTGAGTTTCTGGAGAAAAATGTGAGAGAGACCACGAAATGAAACAAGAAGAGATAAATTTAAGAAGGGGGGAGCAAGAAGCAATGACTGCAATGATGAAACAGCAACAATAGCAACTTCAGAATTTGCAGACTATGTTTGTAAACCAGCAAACTCAGCAAACACAAGCTGTGTTGCCTATCCTAGAAAAAGTTGTTAAGAAGTAAAGGTGACAAGAGTTTTATTTCTCATTGAAAAGCCTTCTTATATTACGTTGTAAGGCATTGTTTATTGACTTTTTTTTGTGTGTGCAGGTTTGTTACAGGGTACTTCTGATATTAGGTATTTTCATATTTAATGTAACCAAGGGACTGCTATTTCGTATATACTTGTGTTTGTTACATTGTATCATATTTTAATGCTGTAAAAAACAGTATTAAAGTTGTTTATTCTGACTGACTTGAGTATTGTGACATTTAGACAAAACAATCATGAAGTGTGGGTGGGTCTAATTCAAAGAAGTTTCATTTCCATAGAGGCATGTAAGTGCATTTCTCAGAATTGCACAGACAATGTACATTTTACCGATGCTGCTCAAGCCTATTTTAAGATTTTTTTTTGTCTATGAATTTAAAGTAATTCACTATGTCCCCAATTAGCCACTCAACAGATTCCTTTACGGAACTCATTCTGGCATTGTAATCTTGCATCTGGGCTGTTAAAACAGCATTTCTGAAAGGTTGTTGGATTTGCACTCTGAGTGGGTACGCTGGATGACCATATAAGTACATTAGGTGGCCATAGGGAAAAACGGCATTTTGCTGGAGGTCTTGCAGCAAACCTAACTCAGCTAACATAGCTGTATCGTGTCTTTTACCCTCTAAAATGGAAAGGTCTGGAAAAAGTTAAATGCCTGAATATTAGCTGTGCCCTGGTGGTGCATACTCAGTAGAGAACATGTTGAAAACTTGATTTCTTTTCAAATGCATGTATTTAATCTTCTGACCTGCAAATTCATTCATCATTCACACACACAAACACACACACACACATGAGGCTGAAGTAAGACCAAACGGAAGTACTGAAAAACACAAATACCTTACAGTATTTTACTATAAAAGTTAACGTTCAAAATCGACGACGCTTTTGACCGTTCAAGGGTTATTTTCAAGTTGAAGAATAAAATTTTTGCCATGCGCTTAAATATAAATAATCAATTGTAAAAATTAATAATGCTAATGAAATATTGACTAAAACTAATATTTACATAAATCAACATAAATCAACAAAACGTTGATTATTTTTACAAGTGTGGTCTGTGTATGCAGACTATAGCTGTGGTTACGCACAACTTGGGTTTGGGGCCTTCCGGAGGATTAATGTCTTGGGTTTGATCCATCTCAGGTTTCATGTTACCCTTTGGGATGCGGTTACACAATAAAAGATTCCCTCAGGGTAAAATGTAATTAGATATGAGTTCACTGACTTTACAAATTGTAGATATTTTAGAGTTTTGGTCAGTATCTCATTAGCATTCTTACAATTGATTATATATATTTGAGCTCATGTTAAAATTGTATCCATCAACTTGAAAATGACCGTTGAACGGTCGAAATACAATGATTGAAATGACGCAAATCCATAATAAGCCTTTTCTTGCCTGATGATTGTATAGACACGGAGAGCGGATTAAGGAAATGCGGACGGAACAAAGGGAACCTCGACAACCGCGTGGGTGGGGACGAATTCAGATATAGCCGACTCCACGAAAGACGCATTATCCAAAGCTGACCTATTGTTAGAAAAAAAGGGGCACCAATAGTGTTCCAGTAATCCAAATTAGCCTTAAGCCTACCCCTAACCAGGTGATCTGGCGACGTAATTCCGAGGACTGGGGAGAAAGATTTTAACGCCGTATCCCACAACCGCGCGCGGCCTTATTTTCGAATTCAACATGGCAGAGGCGAGATTAAAACTTGTTGGGTCTACTTGAATGTTCATTCAGTAACATGAAATGTGGTAGACACGTAATGATTTGTTGAGTTTTGGCGATGGCAATACTGCAAGGAGTTTGGAAACATCACCTAAGGCCGCGCGCAGTTGTGGGATACGGCGTTAAAATTTCTCTTCCCAGTCTTCCAAATTACGTCAACAGATCACCTGGAAGTACCGGCAATTCTCTTCAAATTAAAAATGCGATCATAATCAAAGTCGACTAATAAGCTGGAGTTCCTTTCCCGAAAAATTCCAAATTTGATTGGTTGGCCGTGGGGAAGGAGGAGATACTTGTCACATTTATGGCAGACGAGCGTGTAATAGTGTGATTGTGATTGGGTTTCTTTTCGTTATGATTTTGACCCGTTTTACAGTTAGTGTCTGTATGGAAATAAGATTCGCAGGGACTGAAAGCAGAGGTTTTGTTCGCCTTTCGTTGTCGGCGCTGCGCGACTAAATTTCATCCGAGAAGAAGAAAGAAAAACATTTGGCACCACTGTAGTACCAAGGTACCCTCGTCGTGAAAAAAAGCACCACGCAGACTTATTTGTCAATTTTATTTGACATTTAGGGTGCGTTCGATTGACCACATTCCGGAACAGGAATACATTGGATTGGAATAAAAGTTCGAAAGCCTTTGTTTTTGAGGAGCTACACATTCAAATTGTCAAACACTTGCTTAAATGCTATTTTAAACGTATCTTTATTATCCTTGTTGCTTCAAAACGCCAGACATTTTAAATCATCACTATACCATATTCTTATTCCGGAATAGGGTCAATCGAACGCACCCTAAGATTTTATGGCGAACACTTAACACTGCTGCCGTACATAGACTTGTTGAGTTTCCATTGTTTAAATTGAGTTTCCCGTTTTTTTCAAGAGGAATGTAATATATTAGCTTCCAGGCCTCTTATTTTAGCGCCTGAACATTGACTGTTCTGTCGGGATTTGTAATAATCTTCGTGATTTTTAATTGACACTTAGGATTTTTTAGTTGTTTACACTTTACAGCTTTAGCATCTCTACAACATACGGGAAGATTGCTCCATTTTGGTTGGCTGAGAAAAATGCAATTTTTAAGTAACACAGTACAGAAAGGAGTAATTCAGTACAGAAAAGGCAACAAACCAAGCATTCTGATTGGTCAGTGATCAAAGGAAGTCGAGATGGGCAATCACATGGTTAGAATAAGACACTTTTTCATTCAATTTCAATTTCAAGTGCAATTTGCAAGAAATACTCACTTGCAAATTTCTTGTTGGCCTATGAAAAAGTTACATATGCTTATTTACTCAACACTGCACTTGAAATAATGTGATTACCTGTACATAGTAACCATCACAATCTTGTCATTTTTGTTCATTATAAAAGCCTTCTGCTCAAGTGTATTAAGGCATATTTATTATGCATATTTTTATTTGAAGGAAAGCATTTGTCCAATGTCCATGAAACGCAGCAGAAAGTTTGTTATCGGTGTTCTTATTAATTTGCCAAAATATTTTTCATCACATTTTGGTCACGTGACCCTATAACAACTTGTAACGTATGTATCTTTTGCCCAAAAATGGGGAACAGTTATACTTCAAAGTTTTGAAAACGTTTGGCATAAACACGTTTAGTATAACTGTGCCTACCGAAATGCCGAATGTTCAATGCTCGGAGATATTAGCTACTAGCTACTCTGAAATCCGAGGGTAAAGAAAGTAGTGTTAGTATTAATATATTTTAATGTGGTACTCCGTATTTACCTTTTGAGATATTTGGAAGTTTATCATGTCACGTGACCTATTTTCCTCAATTGTTCATTGTGGACATAATTAAAAGTCGGCATGACAAGGGAAGGGAAGGGATCATCAAATAATCAAGAAACACGATCGATTGATATAATGTAGCTGAATTTTCCCCATTTTTGAGTAACAGATATAACTGTTATAAGTCGATTTCGGGTCACGTGACAAGAATGTGATACGGAACATTTTGAAAAAGATATAACAATACCGATTAACTAACCGCCTGCCAAGTTTCATTGGCCCTGGACAAACGCTTTCCCTTCAAATGAAAATATGCCTACTAATTAGGCTGGTCAAGCCTTAATGCACTTGAGTGTGTGTGGCACACAAAAAAGTTTTGCTTCATTGCAGAAAATAATCTGTGGCAAACAACTGTTGATTGTTGTAACTAAAAATGGTAGCAGAATGGTGAGAAACTGAGGTGATGATTGAGTTGAGCCAATCCCAACTGAGAAGAATCTTGATTGAGTCTTAGCGGCTCCTTTTTAAGAGGGAATTACTTTCGGGATTGAAACTGAGTTATCGTAAACAATGTGAACGTTTTGTTTACTTTTATTTCTGTCAAACAGCTGGATCACAAACTTCTAATGGCTTCACATGTATTAGAAAATCAGAGACTAGTGTATCAAGCTTTTTTAACCAAATGGTCTGATCTTCATTTCAGCCTTTTTAACGGAATAGTAGTGTCCTTTCCAGTGATACCAGTTGATGCCATCTGCATATGAAGAGTGTTTGCCATGGTGATAAACACCGTTGAGGTTTGAGCTGTGGCAAGCCTTATACCACCACGCACCTTTAAAAGACACTGCACAGTTCTTAGACCAAGAATCATTATCGCTGTCCTTGGTAGAAAAGGGAGCACCACCATGGCTAGATAACGAATCACCAGCAGTTCCTGAAAACATTTGGAGTATTGTAACACAGTACATGTAACGTTGGAAGTATTGTAGTAATACATGTAGCAACGGATAACTAATCAATCTCCTTGTTACAGCTCCCCCAAATAAGAGTTACTGTATCTTTTAAGGTATCAGTGTACCCAAAATGACAACCTCGCGTTGTCGCTACTTCACGAGCACACGCTGTCCTTGGTAGAAAAGAGAGCACCACGGTGGTAAGACAACGAATCACCAGCAGTTCATGAAAGCATTTGGAGTATTGTAACAGTACATGTAACTACGGATAACCAATCTCCTTCTCACAGCTCTCAATAGAAGATATTTTCTAAACAGACTTTATTCTAGACATTCCCCATTCAACTTAAAGAAGTCAGAACGAAATGAAATGCGAGAGTGGTTGAGACTGAAGTTTGAAGAGTTCGGGAAAACATATGAAAGTGTTGTACTTTTAACTGTTCTCTGTACCAGTACTAAGGAATCGCCATATGTATTACGATATTATTGGTCGTATTTCAAATCAGCCAGCTCCTTGATAGATTGATATTTCAATGTCAGAGCAGAAATTGTAGCGCCGTAATAAAGTCGTCGTCAATTTCCTTTTAAGCCCGAATTTTTCTGAGTGTTGCTTTCAAGACTGTGATAATCTTCAATCTGTGATAACGAACTAAGCAAAAAATTAGAACGTGAAAAGGGGAGCACATTAATAAAGAGAAGAGTGTCAACAAGCATAGAAAAACACTGCTCTCGTTGTCTCTCTTTTATAATAATGGAAGCGGTATTGCCGTATACATCGTAGAATCTTAATTAATTGTGCAGTAGACAGGTGTATAAAATTACACACCCGAGTAAGTTCCAAGGCTCAACTGGTATTTGGCCTTCTCGCTGGTCACTGCAAACATGTCATAGGCAGCATAGGCAGTTTTCCCTTTTGTGTCTTCCAAATCAACTCGAAGCGTATTATTCCCCAGTTTGGTCAGACGATGGATCTTGTCCAGTCCCAGCCAAAACTCGCCCTTCAGGTTACCAAAGCCTTGTTTGTAGTCATTCCAGCCTCGGTAAAAATTAACTGATCCGTCCAGTCTCTTTTGGAACACTGTCCATCCCCCACCGGCTGTTGTCTGGTCACAAAACACATCAAACGTACCTGAACCATCGGGGTCGATTGTGTAAACACTACTGATCCTTTCTCCATGTTTGTACAACTCAGCACAGTTCCTCCTGACTGTTTGAATAATTAACATTGTTAATTCGTTACGTGTTATTCTTTACAATAAAACTCGAGCTTCCGAAAAAGGCCTTTTTAAAGGATTTTAGGCAATTTACTTAACCTGCTTAACGTATCGCTTCTCTTGCGTATGTTCGCGATTTCCTCCACTCGCTTAAAACTATACCCGGGGCGAATTCATCATAATGATTAATAATTAAGATTTTTTTTCTCGCGTTGGCGTTTACTAAAGCACATTGGTAGGTGCTTGGTTTATATTTTTCTATTGTTTCGAATTTTTTTTAAAGGTAAAACCTTCAGTAATTATACAATAACTCTAACCTAACCCTAACGCTAACCCTAATCCTGACCGCTGAAGGTTTTACCGTGTTTAGATAATTTTAAAGAATAGATAACCACTAAATGACAAAATACACCACGTATCGTCCAGCACATTTTCAATGAAAGCTGATTGTCGATGACGGCAGGCTTACCTAAAGCAACAGTCTTGTTTGCGCTTTTCATTGTGTCGATATCACTTTGTATTTGAGTGAGTTTTTGTCATTTCTGTCAACATTGCTTCGACCTTTTTTGATGGTCCAGCGTAAAACTGCAAATTGTTACTATGCCGAGTAGTTGTCGAAAGATTAACAACATTATTTCCCGGCTTAGCAACAGTTTGGTGGACGGAGAACGCAAAGAGAACTAACTCAAAGCAAAATACAGTGATAAAAATAGACATCTCGACAACTGATTGAAGTTCGACCCAAAACCAACTTAATCGCAGGGTTAGTAATGATGCGATTGATCAAGCAGCGTCATTAGTTATAGTAAAGCAGTTAACATTGCGCAAAAAATTTCGAGTTTATATATGCAAATAGTTTCTTCGTTTGTGTTGTTGAGACGCGACCGAAAAACATTCACTGCCATTAAAATAAAATAAAATAAAATAAAATAAAAATAAAAGTAATAATAATAATAAAATAAAAAATAAAATAAACATGAGCGTTGGAAAAAAAACTCCCAGATGACTTACCCTCATGCGAGAATTTAAGTCTTTTCAAGCATAAACTTAAAAGAACTATTGTTTTCGCAGTAGAGCTATATTTAGTTTCTTTCTTTTACGTAATTTAAGTTTTTATTACCGTTTGACATAATCAAATTTTAAACTTTTTACTTTTTAACTTTTTTGTTAAACGCTTAGAACATGTATGGATAGGCTCTGCATAAAAAATATTATTATTATACTATTAGTGCTTCAATCGCCATGTAATTCATAGCGTGAGCCGATTATGCGTTTATGTATGGGAAACGGAAATGGAAATGGAAATTATATTTGTTCATTATATATGCATCCGTTTTGATGGTCAAAATGCATGACTTCAAACTGTCAACATAGTCTTGAATAGCAAGAAGTCGCCCGTTTCATTGTAAGGGATTAATTATTTTAGGTTAGAAGCTGTCAAAATCTAAAAACGCAACTAGACAGGAGTACCCAACGAACACTTTTTCTGAATTCATCTGTTATTGACTTACACGATATGTGGGCATCGATTAAGACATTTTTGGTTAATATTTAACTACCCTGGGAAATAAATATCCGCTCTTCATAGCCAGCTAGCAAGAGATTATTTTCCGAGGTCGCCAGCCAGCATCCACTATTTTGAGGCCTTTTCCTAGCCAGGAAGGTATACATTTCGCTGTGGGCGCCAGCCAGCGGCATTGATCATGTTGAAACCCTTCCCAGCCAGCGATAGTTATCGGAAATTTTCGTTTTGCCAGCAAATAATGCTCTTATGCCCCCCCACCCACCCACCCCCCAAAACTGTAACCAAGGCAACAAGGGCACAATAATAAGACAGCGTGTTCATTTCTTGAAGCGGACGATCCTGTGATTTACTTGGAAAGAAAATGCATTATTATTGTGCTGTCATTGCACCATGAGTAACAGACACCAACGCAAGCTCATAAGAGGTCACATCCAGGTAGTCTGAAACCAAGGCAACAAGGGCACAATAATAAGACAGCGTGTTCTTTTCTCGAAGCGGACTATGGTGTGATTTACTTGGAAAGAAAATGTATTATTATTGTGCTGTCATCGCACCATGAGTAACAGACACCAACGCAAGCTCATAAGAGGTCACATCCAGGTAGTCTGAAACCAAGGCAACAAGGGCACAATAATAAGACAGCGTGTTCATTTCTCGAAGCGGACGATCGTGTGATTTACTTGGAAAGAAAATGTATTATTATTGTGCTGTCATCGCACCATGAGTAACAGACACCAACGCAAGCTCATAAGAGGTCACATCCAGGTAGTCTGAAACCAAGGCAACAAGGGCACAATAATAAGACAGCGTGTTCATTTCTCGAAGCGGACGATCGTGTGACTTACTTGGAAAGAAAATGCATTATTATTGTGCTGTCATCGCACCATGAGTAACAGACACCAACGCAAGCTCATAAGAGGTCACATCCAGGTAGTCTGGAACCAAGGCAACAAGGGCACAATAATAAGACAGCGTGTTCATTTCTCGAAGCGGACGATTGTTTGATCTACTTGGAAAGAAAATGTATTATTATTGTGCTGTCATCGCACCATGAGTAACAGACACCAACGCAAGCTCATAAGAGGTCACATCCAGGTAGTCTGAAACCAAGGCAACAAGGGCACAATAATAAGACAGCGTGTTCATTTCTCGAAGCGGACGATCGTGTGATTTACTTGGAAAGAAAATGTATTATTATTGTGCTGTCATCGCACCATGAGTAACAGACACCAACGCAAGCTCATAAGAGGTCACATCCAGGTAGTCTGAAACCAAGGCAACAAGGGCACAATAATAAGACAGCGTGTTCTTTTCTCGAAGCGGACTATCGTGTGATTTGCCTGGAGTATTTTACTTTATGACTATGAAGTTTATCTTTGGTTTTGAACGGTGCTGTTTCGAATGGAACCTGACTAGAACTTTAAACATGCAGTATTCTTTGGAATGGACTGGCCTATTGATACTAGTAAGGAGAAGCTTACGTAACGCGAAAACTTTGGAGTTTATATGTATGCAAATCGTTTCTTTGTGTTGTTTAAAAATATTTACTGACTTAACAAATTGAAAAACACTTAACATGAAGGAGTAATTAAATTTCCACAACATGATATTTGATCAAATCTTTCTTGTAGTTTTTCACTACTTTCTGGTGAAATACAACTATATCTCAGGAAGATTATTCTTCGATCAGTAGCCGAAGCGTTTCAAAAGAGACCTTTTTGCGACTGCAAAACATTTACTGACATATAAAAAAGAAACATTTAACATGTGTATATCTATTCTGTAAACTCGTTAGATCCCCAAATAAATTTGATGAAGGCTTGTACTGGCCAGCCGAAATATCGTTAAAAATACATCTTCGCGTTGTTTTACCAGTCGTGCAACGTTCGTCTTGACTTTCATAAATATTAAATTTCCACAACAGCGTAGTCCATCGAATCTTTCTTGCATTTTTGTTACTACTTTTTAGTAAAACATATAAACAATACCTCAGTTCGCCCAGTGAACGCATAAGAAAAGAGACCTCTTCTAGCATGGGAAGAGACAATCGCTTACTGATTGTCCCGCTGATAAGTGCGATCATCACTTGGACGGGCTAGCTGGGAAAATTGTCTCGTATAAACACTTCAAAAATTCAGGTGTTTAAATTGTCCTGAGAGTGCAAGGATCATTTCAAATGCATATTTCTTTCCTTCGTTACAGGGGCACCCAATGAGTAATTCGGTAAATATCTGTTCGGAAGGAAGGTGGGTTAAACTGAATTTTTGGGGATATTCGATCAACTCAGGTTTTCGAGGAACACCAAGATTTTGGACATTTTTCTGAACAAATTAACTAGAAATTTACGAAAAGTAGTGAAGAGTCTGAAGAGTGCGTAAAAAAATTGGAAACTATACATCGAGGAACGCTAGAAATGTACTGAGCTGAGTAAGTCAAGAGTGATATTGGAAAGAGCATTAAATTTGAAGATTTATAAAATCTATTCTTTTCATCACAGTTTGTTTGAAAACGGCATACATTAAGCAAATAACTTCGAAGGAAAAAGGACGAAAACGTATCGTTAAACCCGTCCCCATTGCTGGAACTTTAGGACGAAGCAAAGAAGCTACCTGGAATTTCTACAGACGCGTACGAGAAGTTCTCCTAGAACATCCGAACAGATAGATATTTTGTAGAATAGGGCAGCTACAAACTCGCTAAACGAGCTCTCAATGCATTCATTATGGAAAGCACTTTAGGTAATGCTGACAAATCTTAAGACATCCAGTCGCTGGGTACCCCTGTCACTTAGTCCTTTCACGGGAACACATGAGCCTAACGAAATGACTCAGTTGCTCCCAAATGAGCGGCTTTGGAGAATGGCACCGGCATCGCAGAGGTCATGGGCCTTGAATCCCGTTCAAGCTGTTTAAAATTTTCAAGTGTCTACATGTATATGAAATAATTGTTAAATTGTCCAGATAAGAGCGAGGATCACTTCAAGGTCCTTCAATCCTTCGACATTTTGGTCACTTTTGACTTAGTCTCATGTCGTTCCATTCACCCGTGTCGTCTTCCCACCCGCTCTGTCGATGTTACGTGTATCCCGATCCCGTCAAGATCTTTAGTATCTTTCTTCCGCTCCAGAACGCTTAGGTCATCTTCTACAATTCGTGTCAACCCTGTTAGCTTTAACCTGAAGATCAGTGGATCTAGAGCATTTGCTGTCTCAGCCCACGAGCGTTGGAATACATTTCCAGATGACTTACC
>NW_027180246.1:360000-365000 GCF_036669925.1 Montipora capricornis | reverse complement strand
TCTGCAATTGATTATTCTGAACCTGTCACACACCTTGAGCAGGAATACGATAGAAGGAAGAAAAACTAGTTAAAACCAATGTCGATGAATTCTGGGTTCACTTCAGCTAAATCTGTTCTAGGAATGTTACTGAATGAGACGAAGTGGCCAATGAGGTATCAAAAAACTAAAACTAAAAACCAAAACCTTAAACAGAAACTCTCTTTTCCCTGTGATTGCTCAAAAAGAAAGCATAAGCACTAAAATATCTTAGGATATTCATGGTTTTTCTTTTCCTGAGGTTTATCGCTGTCAGGAGTGCCTCCTGTTTATCGAATGTTGCCCGACTAACTCACAGGTCACACACAAAGTACATTTTTACAGATCTTTATAAAGCCACTCCTGCCCTCGTCCCGACAAAACACAGACAAACTCACTGACCGCATGCATTTTAACGTTCAATCAAGAACACTCGGATCCAGTATCCGACACTCTTTTACCTAAAGTAGACTGGACAAACTACTGATAATGTAAAATGTTTCTTAAACAACTCAAACTCAGAGCCTTAAACAAGAAGAGTTCACTCGATCCAAGAAATACACAAGTTCTTAATGTTCGAGCTACCCTACATTCTCCTCTTCTTTGGCAATTTGATGCATCCTCTCTTCTGTACGCAAGAATGGCAATCGCTTTGGCCTGAATACAGGTTTGTCAACATTGAGATCTCTAGTAGAAGCACGAACAACTGCATCACAAGAAAGTTCCAATTAATGGATAAATATGTTGCACCGGCCTTTCGAGAAAGTTCCTCACTGATTGCAATTTTACTGCTCTCACTACTCCATCTCGGCCTGGATACATTTGCATGCCAAGGGGCCACTTGCCCCGTTTTGTTTCCTCAGATTTCGGAATTGCTACATCACCAACTACTAAGGTACAGGGCTTCCCACTTTGCTTGAGGTTGCGTCTCTCTCTTAGGCTGCGGAGATATTCGCTGGACCATCTTTTCCACAATGCATCCTTGCATTTTTGAAGATGTACATCTAGCTCTCTTTCGCAGATCTGCATCATCAACGTGACGTGGCCTCAGGGTAAGGTAGGATGTTACTGTATGGAAACATCATGGAATTAGAAGTGAGGGTGGGCAGTGCTACATCGCCTTCCAGATACTTAAGAGGCCTGTTGTTCAAGGTTATCTCGACATCAAGAAGTACTTCTTCCAGCTCTTCCCATGTAAGGAATCCACACCCGATAGTTTTATTTAGGGCATTTTTCACTAAGCCGACCACGCGTTCGAGCTGCCCACCCCACCACGGGGCCCGGCTGAGGTTGAACTGCCAAACGATTTGCTTTTCAGCAAGGAACATGTTAAACTTCTGATCACACGTGGCTTTTTTCAACCACTGTGCTGCTCCAACAAATGTAGTTCCATTATCTAAATAGATTTTCTTTGGGAACCCCTTTCTTGCAATCAACCTCTTCAAACTTTGAATGAACTCTCTTGTTTCCAGTGAGGGCACTAGATCCAGATACAAAGCGCGACCAGATACAAAGCGCGACACAGGGAACATGCAAATAGCACAATGTAAGCTTTCCCTTCCACCTTCTTACGCTTCATGTATTTGATTGATCTAGCATAGTCAACTCCTACTACTTCAAATGGATGCGGGCTTTGTGCCCTATCCACAGGGAGATTTCCAGGCGGTGGGTTTGCGGCTGCTACTGCTTGCTATCTTTAGCAACAATGGCAAGCTTTGATGGTTTGTTTTGCTAACTTCCTCAGGCGTGGGGTCCAATGGCTTTCCCTCACACTTGTCATGGTTAGCCCGACTCCCCCGTGCAAGTTCCGCAAGCGCTCATGATGTACTAACTTCTTCGTATACAAGTCTTTGTCTGGCAGATATACAGGATACACCCCTCGTATCCTGCCACGGCACGCCAGAGTCCTCTTAGAGTTAGGTTGGAGGTTTAGCTGAAGATAGTCATCTTGAAAGTCAAAACTCCTTTGGGCTCTCTTCACCTAAAAGATCTTTATGCCTTTTGACACGACTTTGATTTCGGCTCGCTAGAACTCCTTCGGTTTTGTCCCTGATGGTTCTAACATGAGTTAACTTCGTTTCAAGATCTCGGTTCGCAGCTTTCATCTTTAAACTTCACAAATTCACTCTGATTTCACGATTTCCTCTTGCTCGAGGATTGTGACAAAGTCCCGTCGGAGGTGCCACTTATGTCGGGAATGCCTCCTGTTTATCGAGTGTTGCCCGGCTAAATCACAGGTCACACACAAAGGAAATTTTTACAGATATTTATAACGCCACTCCTGCCCTCGTCGCGAGAAAACACAGACAAACTCACTGACTGCATGTAACTTAACTGTCAATCAAAAACACTCGGATCCAGTCTCTGACAATCGCATTGTTTTATAAAAGAACTTAAAATAATGCGGTTGTCGCATTGCTTTATCTTTTTGATTGATTCTTTGAAAATAAATCAATCAATAACTTTGCTATGGTGTCAAGTCGTTCTAGCTTGCAGCCGGTGAAACAGCATACTAATTGGGGACAACTAGGTACCTTATCCTAAAAAAAAATTATTATATAATGATTTCATTAAAAATATTAAGCCTAAAATAAAAGCTCTATAATTTACACTTTGCGTACAAAGCATCAAAAGCCCTATCATTTGTTACATATATAAAATGCAGTTCTGACGGTTGTTACTGCATGAGTAAAGCATGAGTAAGTTACTTAAATTTATAGTTACTTTCGCCTCGCTCTGCTCAAATTGCCTGAGTCGTAATGTCCGTCATGTAGTCGTCATGAAAGCTAGAAAGCCGAGATTTACAAGGAAATTGGGGCTTTTTCTCCCCAGTAAACACGCCAAATTTCAGCGAGATCAATGGAAAGCACGCAGACCTACGAGCTCTACAGTAATGATTCAAATTTGAATCATTTTCAGGGGGTTCTAGGAAAAAGTTTTTCACTGGATTTTCTAACTAATAAAACATTGGCAACAAAGTATGCGAAATAGACTGAAGAGGCTCCACCTGCGCCGATATTTGATACTGGAGAAGTTTCCATAGTTTTTTTAAATGATAGATAATTTTTGATATTTATTGATGGTGACTACTTTTATTTGGCATCTAATGATTTCTAAACCCTCCGTGAAAACATGTTGTTGGCCATCATACGCGACAGGCGGAGAGTTAGCCGGTTAGAAATTTCGCGCCCTTCATTGTGGTAGAGAAACTGGGGAAAAGAGTTAACTCTTTTCTCTAGTTTCTCTGCCGCAGTAAAGGGTGCGAAATTCATAAACGCAATTTTTTTTTCTCAAAAAAAATTAAGAAGCAATACATTAGTTTTAAGCTAACAAAGTAGGCTTTCCAAAAACACATAACCTATTTACAGAGAACTAAACCTTGAGAGAGAAGGACGAAGAGAGAAGAAACGACACCAACCAAAGCGCTAATTAAAACTTACCACTCGGACAGCCAGATGTGACATGTATCAAAACGAAAGCTGAGGTGATAATAAACTGCAGCATAGGAGGCGTTTCCATGGCGCATCCCTCACAGGTCAGTCGCAAAGACTATTTGTGCAGGGTGTCTCAAAGTCTTAATAACAGCCAGAGATGCAGATGTCAAAATTCTAGTATTGGACTAATTATCCGTCGCCACAACAGAGTAGAGTTTGTTTTGGATATATTAAATATTAAACATAAGGCATCATCTAGAGGCTCTGGGAAATAAATATAAGGATTTGTATGAGTTTTTTCCCCAGTGCTTCGAGATGATACCTTTTGTTCAGGGAACTCGCAAGGTTATTAAAATCGTAAAATTCCTCTTTTTTGATCATATCTAAAACAAACTGGCCTTTGAAAAGCTTATATAGTCGGGTCTTTTTAAGACCTTTCAACAGTTGATTTTATTCGGAAGAAGGCCGCAGGGACACTTCGGAAAATTACAGATACCCATATGCATAATATTACTATTTTTAGATCCATTAATCCACGGAAATTAAAATAAAGCGCAACTTGTTTGGGGAATGTGGCGAAAGTCAGTCAAGTTCATTTTGAAATGTCGAGGTTAACTATCAATAGAGTTATTTCAGTAGAGTTGTGACTTAGAGTTGAGTTAACGACTTCCAAAATCCTGAATTCAAGATTTTGGTCTGCCAAAATCCTGAATTCCAAAATCTTGAATTCAGGATTTTGGCAGTCCAAAATCTTGAATTCATGATTTTGGAAACTGAACTCTAACTCTACGACATAACTCTATTAAAATTCCTCTAAGAATAGCTGTCCCCTGAAATGTTGGTAACTCAGTCATTTCCTTTGCAAATGAATTTTTTTCTGCCGACACAAAAAAAAAAAAAAAAAAAAAAAAAAAAAACCACAGCTGTTAATGCTATTACTCTTATTCAAGAAATGTGGGTGAAGGAAAACAAGAAGATCTTTATCAATACTTAATAATCCCAAAAACAATAACAAGTCAGAGGGACGGAGTGCTTTACCTTTTCAGAATCTATATATTTCAGTTATTTTTTTTAATTTACCAGCAGTCATTCGTATATAAGTAAGGTGGAAGTCATTGTTGTGAAAATTGTCAACTCACTTTTTAAACTGCTAGGAGCTCAGTATTTTTTTCAAACCAAGTTGACTATATTAAAAATTAACAATAGACAGAATTAATTTCCATGCACGCCATTTTAATATTCTAGTCTTTTTTTTGACTTGGAAGGCGCCACCTTTTATTGTTCTTTGTCATCTACTGTCACGTCCCATGCTGGAGGACATTTGGTATTTTACCGCCCAATTAAAATCATTTATTCGTCGTGGCGAGCTACAAAAATAATGATTTCCGTTTGCCTCACGATGTGGTAACATGTGGAGGTGTGCTATCTAGTCGACTTTTATCGAGTTCTCTTTCCCTCGTTTCCCGGAAAATTTGAGTGATCCCAAGAACTTATTAAGTAGATCAGCTGGAGACGTTTTCATTCATTAAGCATACTGCCAGTCTTCCT
>NW_027180246.1:347500-350000 GCF_036669925.1 Montipora capricornis | reverse complement strand
GCCCTTTCGCCATTTCTGATCTAATCGCAAAAGTTTCATCCCGTTAATATCTAATGCTGAGTCCGGAGCTGTTTTGTCGAGATGTGTTTCGGCTATTGCAATCATGTCAAATTTGCATAATAACTGTAAACATCTCAGCTCGTCCATCTTGTTTCTTAAGCTGCAGACATTTAAATGAGCTACTCTTAAATTTTTTGCTGGAAAACTTTGTTGAAGGCGAGTGCTCTCACCACTGCGCCAGCTCTGCTACTCCTAGAAAGATGAACTCCACAGCAAAAGCTGCCGTAGTAAGCAAGTTCTCGTCAGTTAGCAAAAGCCTGAATTTCGACGACAAAGACAGTGTGGAAGGCAAAGGACCGTGAGCGAAAGGTCACGCAAATTCGAAGAGGAAAATGCTGCAGCGAGGGCTAAGTTGCAGGAAAAACCCAATCGAAGTAGGAACACGAGAAGAAACACAAAATGAAATCGAGAAGGAAGGCACGAGTGCGAAGAAAATTAAAGATATTTGGAGAGAAAAAAGATCACGTAATATAATGAAACGTCAATTAAATCTGGAAGGCGTACGTGTACTTTTAGAAACTCCATCTTCATATTCATGTATAAACAAGATTTGGACTGATTCCGTGCACAATGTCTCTTAATTGAGTGTAACATTTTTTAAAAGAACAGTAATAATTTTTTGGAATACTAACACAAACTGCAAGTTCAGTAGACCAGGTGCCATGTTCTGTTAATCTTCAGTATCCCTCTTTTGGGGTCAACAACATTCAATTGTTCAAGGCCATTAATTGACAACACATGGCAAAATTGCTCTATTGTGAATGGCTGAGAAAAAGGGGTAATTCAATACAGAAAAAGAAACAAACCAAGCGTTCTGATTAGTCAGTGATCAAAGAAAGTCGGATATATAGCGCAATTTGTTTTCCGTGATTGTATGATGTGTGTGCGTTGCTTCAGTTTGATTACAGTAAGACAATTTTTCATGCATATTAATGATAAGTAATTACATGAAACCAAGTGCAATTGGGGAGAAATAAGCACTAGTAGACTTTTTCAAATTTTTTTGGTCTTTGAAAAAGGTTACTCATGCTCATTTATTCCTAACTGCACTTGAAATCATGTGATTATAAAGGCCTTTGTGTGTGGACCACAGACCTTTTACTTCCTTGCACAGAATGCTGTGGCAAATAATTATTGTTTGCTGTAACTATATAGTAACAATTAACGTCAGTGTTTCGCTTCTATTACTCAATGTACTTGAGCTGTTTTGGGCTGTGGTTTGATCATCTGTTGTGCTTCTCACATGGTAGGCACAATGGTGTGGTCATCTGGAATAGCCTTCCCCTGGAACTTCGGTAAGCGGAAACTATTGGTAAGTCATATTTCAAGTGTACGTGATTGAAAATCAGCTGGCTCCTGATGGCTTCATATTTTACTGTCAGAGCATTGAAGCGCGTAATTAAGTAGCACGGTCGTGAATTTTCTTTCCAGCCTATACTGGCACTGGTACATCCGGGAATGCATAGTGGCGGAAGAGGAAAATTTGATGGAGACTGTGTGTGAGCTAACTTATTAAAATACTGCATTGGCGACGAGGACGGGATAAAATGTCAGAGAGAGCTTTACCGTCGCTTGATTTATCGGGATCATCATCTCAAGCCGCCCAGAAATGGCAAAAGTGGAAACGGACATTCGAATATTAAGCCGAAGGGAAAGGTTTCGAAAACACCATAGGCAGCCCAAGCTCGCGTCACTACAGAGAGCCGTTGAGAATTTAAACGCGTTAAGACTTTGTGTGGGAAAAAATTCTCAATTTAACGTTCATTCAATAAAATGAATAAAAATGACTCACCTCTGGTGTATTCTTGTGTCTTTTGGAGCTTATTTTACCGTTTCGGGAAGTCCATGTTTTCAATGTTCTAAGTCAAGGCTGCACACTAAGATTTCGACCGTTGTCAGCGCAGAGGCTAAAGCTAAAGCAAAGCTAAAGCCACATCATTTGCGAACCTCCGTAAATGTCGACCTCGGACCCAAGCTCCGTGTCCTCTCCGGTTATCAGCACATGTTAAATTCATCAGCTATCGTGGAATCGAAGCAGAAAATGCTCATTTCCAGCCAAGTGCGTGGGGATTTTTGACGACGAAACATTTACGGAGGTTCGCAAATGATGTGGCTTTAGCTTTGCTTGAAAAACTCGCGGCTGGGATGGATTTTCGAGTCGCAAACCGCCTCTGAGCTGACAACGGTCAAAATCTTAATGTGCAGCCTTGACTTCGTCTTAGAACATTGAAAACACGGACTTCCCGAAACGGTAAAATAAGCTCCAAAAGACACACGAATACACCAGAGGTGAGTCATTTTTATTCATTTTATTGAATGAACGTTAAATTGAAACGGCTGTCTGTAGTGACGCGAGCATGAGCTGCCTATGACAACACGCGAAAGAAATCTTCACAACTTCGCAGGCGGAATCGGCTGTTCATCTAGTTACGAGTTGAGT
>NW_027180246.1:315000-320000 GCF_036669925.1 Montipora capricornis | reverse complement strand
TCGCAATTTGTCATAGCACTCCTTGAGCTCTATTTCCGTCGTCCGGACCCAAGCGTTTTCGAATGCTATTCTCGCAGCCTCTCGGCGTTTATGCTCTCGGGCTTGCCTTTGCTCCTCCTCATATCGGTCCAGTTCCCTCGTGACTGCACTAGGCAACGGTTCTTCGGGATTCGAGGAGATGAGTTCCGCGTTCTGAGTGGACATGCCCTTAGTTCTGAGCAGGGTCTTGCGCCGTTTGTGCTGCTCCTTTCTGTCCTCTTCCGCTCTGTGCCTCTTGGCCCTCTCGGTCTGGAGCATGTGCAATACCTGCCTGTGACGAAGGCTATCTGGCTGCAGGCCTCTGAGATGTTCCTCAAGGGCGTACAAGACGTCACCCGCGTGACTGGCATCTGACTGGCTATCTGAAGCTTCCGAGTCGCTTTGCTCGTCTTGGTCCTCTACAGGAACTGGCGCGGTGTTGTCGGTCATTATCTCCTCCAACGACACCGACTGTAGTGCTTCTTTCTCGCTCTGCTTTAAGGCACCGTCTTCGTACAACGAACGCTCTTCGTCTGTTTCTGATTGGTCCTCCTCGTCGGTTTCACGATGTTGTGTCTCTTGGGCTTTTCATGTTGCCCAGATCAGGCATTCCATTGGGTGCTTTTTCAACCAAGTAGCCGCACGTTTTGTGGGGTTCGCCAGTCTCTTGAACTGGTACGTGCTGAGCCTTCTGTCCATGGCGGGTTGATCAGACGGTCCAAAGTCGAGCTTTTTCTGACAAGTTATCAACATGGGACAGCGGTTGATGAAAGATTTTGCCCTCTGATACTTCACGTCGTGTGCGGAATAACCACCCTGTGTCAACGTTTTCCAGTCGTCGATATCTAGGGTTGATTCCGTAGCCTCGTCCAAGAATATGACCTCGGTGAATGGCGTAATCATCGATTTATTAAAGGCACGCTGTTTGGTAACCGTGGCTACGTTTCCGTGATGTACGAGGCTGAGGATCGGGAAAAACAGGCTTGTTTTGCCGCTGTTAGCGTCTCCGACTAGACACAACACCTTGTCCTTGTGTTTTTTCTTATTGTAGTTTAGGAGTTTGACAAACTCTTCGCAGAAGCCACATACGTCGTCAGGAGTGAGACTGTTTTCCAAAATCTGGCGAAAGTATTTTGCGTCGGGAATTTGGTTTGGCTCGTACGGGCAAAACGCTCTGGGTGATACCTTGCCTATTTGGTGTTCTTCGATGGCGTCCTCGACGAAATTCCTTCCTTTCAATGACCAGCAAGCGCCGTTGTTCACTTCGATGAGATCGTAATCCACGGTTAGTGGTCGAAACAGTTCACAATAAGGATCCGACAACAGGTCAATGATTTTCTTCATCTGCGGAAGCATCCGCGACTTAAACTGCTCATTGGTGGCCAAGGTGTTTACGAAAGCCCTTGTCTCGCACTTGTATGAAAACGTGAACGTGGATCTGGGATCTTTCTTGTAGATTTTTCCTCTGTAGGTAGCATAGCCAAGTTTTCCCATGGCGATTGCTATATCGTTAACCAGGATCGCGAGTTTATTTGACAGCATCTTTTCGTCGTCGCACGGTGGCTGGCTGGTGGACGCCTGCGACGTCGCCGTGTTGGACTCGAAGCCAAATTTGTCCAGTTGTAGCTTTGCCGCGGTCAGACGTTCGATTGCTTTCAGCAAGGACGCGTGAAACTTCTGATTAACCAGGGTCACTCGCACGACGTTTTCACTGCCACAATCGTCTAACTCCTGGGTGCATAAGCAATCCTCACCGATCAGCTTCCTGGCCTCGTCTCTGTAGGAGTGTTTGTAAGATGATCTCACAAGGTCTCGCATGAAAGGATTTTTATGATCCTTGAACACTTTGTAAAGTTCTGCCGTGGCTGGAGATTCCTTTCCATCCTGGAACTGCACCTGTCGAATACAAATTAAATGGGACAATGTCTCAGAACATTTTCACGATTTGTTTTGCTACCTGCAGCACTGTGATTGTGCTTGTTCCTTTTCTTTTTATCTCGCTTTACATTGGATTGCTAGACACATCTCAAGGAGAGCTCTCAAAGAAAGATACGACATTCGTTACCTGGGTTGCTGTGACATCCAGTCCGCAATTTAGCAGGGCCTTGTGAACCGAAATTGGGCTGGCAGGGGCGCCATTTATTGTAGTCAACGCGACCCAGTATGAGATTGCGGGGCACAGTGATTTGTTTATACTCGTCAAGTTCCCTTCGAGCCACTGTTGCGTCATGGAACTTGGAATGTCATCGCCAGAACTACTCTCATCGTCTGTTTCTTCGTTGATGCAACAGTGTTTCTTCTCTTGGCTCGAAATGGCGCTAAAGAAAAACGCTGCGTTGTGGATACCTGAAACACAGCACAGTCAAATGCGTTCAATTTCATTTTTGATACTTAAAATGTTTTCCAAATTTCCTCGGAAACAAAGGTATTCCAATAAATACTGACCTGAAATAGCATTGTCGCATGAATCACGTTTGCTGCAAATAGAAGTCCACGCCCTGCCCAAATCTTTATCTTTTGCTTTAAAAATACATTTTGCGCTTATGATGCTGCACCTTCCGCTGATAACTGGTAAGAGATAACACAGTGCAGCGCTCTTTATCCCTTCACTATTTAGCTGTCGGCACGGTTGTCTTGTGCGCTGCATTTTCTCCTGTAGCTCAGATGTTGTAAAATGATTGCGTCTCTTATATAGTGGATCAAAGCAGTGAAATGTTGACACATAAATTTGAAAGCGCTGCCCGTGATAATAATGATCAACGATGCACGAGAGTTTACTATTTCTTTGTCATGTGTTCACTTGCAACTTGTCGTCAAATAGGTGTCACACAACATGTAACTGTCGAATGGGTGTGAAAAGGGGCGTTTCTATTTTTGTACCTTAAGTACGTTTGACTACCAATCCCGCACAATGATTGTGTTTCCCACGGGAAACCCAAAGAAATAACAGATCAAGTCAATGAAACACAACATCGATACGATCGCTTGGCTTGTTTACTCAGTCGAGCCACTCCTGTTGACCCAGCATGGTTTTTGCGATTTAACACTTTTCCGAGATAAACTCGCCATCTAATCAAGGAAATCCAAAGCACAAACAATGCAATCAAGGCTGTTATCGTAAACGGGTAATAGCTCTCTTTGTTGACAATAATTCACAGAAACAACGGGAAACCTGACACATTTTGTGCAGTGATTTAGGACTAAATTTAACAGGAATGCATTTAGGATGTTGCTTATGGCAATCCTTCCTCCTTTGTTCACGTCACTGAGATCAGGCTGAGTGACACATGCTTGTAATCTTAGCAACGTGTTACTGGATATTGAAAAGTTATCAGATCTCTGGCAACGAAGACGACATCGATGCAAAAGAGCAAAATTTCTGTCATCAATTAAAATGAGTTACACTATTCGTCCTAACAAGCCACTAACAAGTAACTGTGTCCGCAAAAACCGTCCTTTTCTGCGTATGTTGAAAATTTGGTTGACTAAAATCTTGTGTATTTCTGCTTCTTTGCTGCAAAAATTGGGTTTCATTACCTCGGTGTAAAAACCTGTGAAACTCTTTCTTTGTTTTGTTAGCTCGTGGTAGGGTTAGGTTATTGTTTGATGTTTTTTTGCTCTTTTGTTTTCCTTTGTGCTACGTCATCTGTGATTTTCACAGATTTTTACACCGAGGATGAGCCCAAAAATTAAGCTAAACCAGTGAAGCACCACGTGTCCGGGAAATCTGGAAAATCCGCGTTTTCTGTGCACGCCGAAAGCTGTTTGACTAAAATCGTAACATGAAGGCTTGACTGCTGATAAAACTCAAGCCGAACCAGGAAAGAAACTTGTGCCCGGGAAATCCGGAAAATCCGCCTTTTCCGTGCATGCCAAAAAGTCATTGAACTGAAATCAATGTTATTAAGGAATGACCGCAGATAATACTCAAGCCGAACCAGTGATAATAATAATGAAATCAAAGGCATTAAGGAATGACCGCTGATAAAACTCAAGCCGAACCAGGGACGAAGCTTGTGTCCGGGAAATCCGGAAAATCCGTGTTTTCCGTGCATGCCGAAAAGTTCTTAGAATGAAATCAAATAATAATAATAATAATAATAATAATAATAATAATAATAATGAAATCAAAGGCATTAAGGAATGACCGCTGATAAAACTCAAGCCGAACCAGGGACGAAGCTTGTGTCCGGGAAATCCGGAAAATCCGTGTTTTCCGTGCATGCCGAAAAGTTCTTAGAAAGAAAGCAAATAATAATAATAATAATAATAATAATAATGAAATCAAAGGCATTAAGGAATGACCGCTGATAAAACTCAAGCCGAACCAGGGACGAAGCTTGTGTCCGGGAAATCCGGAAAATCCGTGTTTTCCGTGCATGCCGAAAAGTTCTTAGAATGAAATCAAATAATAATAATAATAATAATAATAATAATAAGAATAAATGAAATCAAAGGCATTAAGGAATGACCGCTGATAAAACTCAAGCCGAACCAGGAAAGAAGCTTGTGTCCGGGAAATCCGGAAAATCCGTCTTTTCCGTGCATGCCGAAAAGTTCTTAGAATGAAATCAAATAATAATAATAATAATAATAATAATAATAATAATAATAATAATAATAAATGAAATCAAAGGCATTAAGGAATGACCGCTGATAAAACTCAAGCCGAACCAGGGAAGAAGCTTGTGTCCGGGAAATCCGGAAAATCCGTCTTTTCCGTGCATGCCAAAAAAGTGATTGCACTGAAATCAATGGAATTAAGAATTCACTGCTGATAAAACTCAAGTCGAACCAGGGAAGAGCCTTCTCACCGGGAAATCCGGAAAATCCGTCTTTTCCGTGCATGCCAAAAAGTTATTCACACCACAGGTAAACAATTTTGGTGATTACGGAAAATACGGATTTTACGGATTTCCCGGAGATATGAATATTTAATGATTAAACTTGCAGTAACGACTGACTGCTGTCTGTGACAAACT
>NW_027180246.1:297500-307500 GCF_036669925.1 Montipora capricornis | reverse complement strand
CCATTAGACTCCTGGGGAACTTCACGATATGCAAACAGCAACGGGTTAATATAGCGATGCCACTGTCTTGGCTGTTCACTGCATAATCTCTTTAACATGCTCTTCATTGTTCCATTAAACTTTTCCGTCAGACCATTACACATAGGATGATAAGGAGTCGTGGTGAGCTGTTTAATGCTCAAAAGCCGCGTCACTTCCTTCATACACTCGGAGACGAACTGCGTACCAAGATCGCTCAAGATCTCTTCAGGCACTCCCAAACGACTAAAGATATCCACCAACGCTTCTGCCACAGTCTCAGTATCGATGTTCTTCAGCGGGACAGCTTCAGGATAACGAGTTGCAAAGTCGACCAATGTCAATATATATCTATGACCGTCCTCACTCAGGGAACAATAGGCCCAACCAGGTCGATTGCTACTCTCTTAAATGGGTTGTCAATTAATGGCATCTTCTCTAGGGGAACCTTCGGTACGGAACCCTTGTTAACTGTCTTCTGACATACATCGCAGGACTTGCAATAACGAGTCACGTCCCCTTGAATGCCTGGCCAATAGAACGCGCTTTGAATCTTATCAGTCGTTTTCTTTATTCCCATGTGACCTCCCATGATCGATCCGTGCGCTAGTTCCATTATTCGACTTCTCAGCTGCACAGGAACCATAACCTGCTTCAGGGGTTTACCTCCATTCACATAAGGGTGCTTGTAGACGCGGTACAGAACTCCACCTTTCACTTCAAATGAAGTCTCAGCCTGACCTCTCACAACTACGTCATCTTTCTCCCAAAATTTCTGTAGGCTCTCGTCGTCACGCTGCATCTGGTTGAGCTTTTCTCTATCCACTACAGGACTTTCTTTGGTATCTGGTACCTTCAATGGAATATGTTCTCCAGCTTTCTTAGCTTGACTTCTCGTGGTTACAGCACAAGCTTCTTGTACAGGAACTTGCCAGCTTGGGTCTGGGTCGTCAGCGGCTCTTGCGCCTGGTACATTACCAATAATTAAATCATAAACAGCATCGGGAAGACACTGCGCTTCCACTTGGCCCTTGAGATAAGGTGTATCAACATCAATCTTTGCGATGGGAACTTTCCTTGCCGTATTATCAATGAGCAGCATAACATTAAATTCGCCAGTAAACTGATCCTCAGACACAAGGTCCTTCTTTACTACAATTCCACTACAACCAGTATCTCTCAGGACATCAACGGGCTTCTCTCCAACTCTACCTTTCACGACAGGCATTTTACTTCTCACTCCAGTCAACGGTTCAACACAAGCACTACTCAACAATGGGATCTTCTTACCACAGGCTAACAGCAGCTTATCATCTTTAATACAGGCCTTAACTTCTTCATCAGTAGGTTTAACCTCAGGTGGCTGAACTAAACAACTGGCACTCACTTGACCACGCTGCACAGGGTTACCATCCTTACTTTGTCCTCCTGATCTGCGTCCACCTGATCGACAGTTTCTAGCTTCATGACCCTGCTTACCACATAGGAAACACTTTCTTGTTAGGGTTGGGCAGTTGACAGCTCTATGACCTCGGGTGTTGCACTTAAAGCAATGCAGAGCTGGTGGATTAATCTGCATGTTCTTGGCTTCGTCCCTCTCAGGCTGCACTGTTGGCTTTCTGCTCGCTGAGCTGAACAAATGTTTACCATGAGCCTCCAAGTATTGGTCAGCGATCTTCGCAATCTTAGCTAGGGTCTCAGGTGCCCTTTCTCGCAGGTGAATTGCCAAATCCTTAGGGCAAGAGTCAATAAATTGTTCTTTCACGATCAAGTCCTTAAGACCATCGAAGGTTCGCGCAGTATCCGAAAGCTCTAGCCAACGTAACAGGTATCTGTCCAGTCGCACAATAAACTGCTCCGGACTTTCGTCAACTTCTGGTTTGGATGCTCTAAATTTTCGACGATAGCCGTCTTCGGTAAGGTCATATCTCTTCATTAACGCGATCTTTACCCTGTCATAATCCTTAGCTGCGTCCTCCGATAGACGCGAATACACTTCTAGTGCCCGTCCAGACAACAGAGCACTGAGCTTCGATGCCCATCCATCTTTTTTCCACTTAGCTGTCTCCGCAAATCTCTCGAACCTCTGCAAATACGCGTCCAAATCGTCTTTACCATCAACAAACGAGGGGAGTTTAGGTGCCTTAGCCCGATCCTCTCTCACTTCAGGACGCCCGTCAGCACTCTCCACAGCCAAACGTGCAATTTCCAGCTCATGTTCTCTTTTTGCCGCTTCAATAGCCTCTTTCTGTTTCAACAGCTCGGCTTCCATCTCCAATTTTCTTAGTTCGCGTTCTTGTCGCCTGGTTTCTCTCTCTTCGTCTTCTCTTCTTTTATCTTCTTCAAGTAATCGACGTTTCTCTTCCTTTTCTTCTTCAAACCGCCTCCTTTTTTCTTCTCTTTCTTCCTCCAATTGTCTTCGTTTTTCTTGTTTTTCTTCCTCTTCCCTTCTTTTTTCTTCCTCTTCCCTCCTTCTTTCTTGTTCTAATTGTCTGCGTTTTTCTTCTTTTTCTTCCTCTTCCCTCACAAATTCAAGCAGCTTTTCTCCTTCCAGACCAAACTTTTCGCCAAGCTGAATAAATTTCTCCATTTTCACAGCACTAAAGTTCCACGGCTCTTTCACTCGCTACAACTTTTTTCCACAGCGCAGCTACTTCCTTCCAAGTTGTGATCCTTTCCTGGTTTCTGTAGTCGGCAAACAAATGAATTCCTCTCCGGACAGGCCCCCAATGTTACGAGTTCGAATGTTTTGAGGAAAGGTAGCTTGCAAACTAAACTGAACGCAGGGTTGTCGGAACAACAACAAGAAGATTTATTCCAAAAATGAACGTAGTTTCCACGAAGTAAAACTCTAAATAACACGCACTCAATAAACTTACACGGCCTCCGCCAACTTGAATAAACACAGCTTCTGTCACACTTGAATAAACACGGCCAACGCCAACTCTCTTCGCTTGTGAAAAACTAGTTAGAAAAACACTCCGCTTGGACTCGTCTACTTATATACTCTGACAATAAACTTCTAGAACTTTCTAAATTAGTAATGAATCTAATTATAGAAAGATTACAAAACACACCGATTTAGAAACGCTTACGCACGAACCTAAAAATAAACAAACTACGAACTCTCGCGAAGCTTCTAGACAGTAACGCTTGTCACGCAATGCTATTTTTCGTAACAGTATCGTAGAATCTTGATTGCGAAAGACGAGTGTTGAAAATTACACACCTGAGTAGGTTCCAAGGCTCAACTGGTATTTGGCCTTCTCACTGGTCACTGCAAACATGTCATAGGCAGCATGGGCAGTTTTGCCGTCTGTGTCTTCCAAATCAACTCGAAGCGTATTCTTCACCAGTTTGGTCAGACGATGCATCTTGTCCAGTCCCAGCCAAAACTCGCCATTTAGCTTGCCAAAGCCTTGTTTATAGTCAGACCAGTTGCGGTAAAAGTCAACCGATCCGTCCAGTCTCTTTTGGAACACTGTCCACCCCCCACCGGCTGTTGTCTGGTCACAAAACACATCGAAGGCCCCTGAACCATCAGGATCAATTGTGTAAACACCACTGATCTTTTCACCACATTTGTACAGCTCAGCACAGTTCCTTCTCACTGTTTGAATACTTAAGAAGGGATTGAAAATTTTATTAAAACTGTAAGAAAAAGAAATACCTCCAACAACGTGTTCTAAGCCGTGTTCTAACACCAACTCCACTGTCCCGTTTTTGGCCCATTTACTACAACACGTTTAATCAACAAAAGATTGATTGAACGTGTTGTAGAAAATTGACCGAAAACGGGCAAGACAAACGGTTCTTTGCGTGTCACTTACAATTAACCCTTTCATCGCCAAAAATGCAAATTGACACTTATAGATTTTACTCTGTCTAACGCCATATGATTTTACACGTCAATGGGGAAGCCCTCGGCGGTGAAAGGGTTAACAACACCTAGGTTCGCTCAAAAACTGTCCCCAGTGAAACTGGACGCTCCAACAAAAAAAGGTTTTTAGGCAACTTAACTCCTGCACGGGGCCCCGTTTTCTTCCACTCGCTTGACTTTCCGCAGTTACGAATTTCTTCGGCTCGGGAATTTGCTTCCCGCAGCAGCTAAGGTTGGGCGACTAGTTAACTCATCACTCATTTTACGGTTTTTTCCGTGCATTAGCATTTAATTTCCTTAAAAGTTAAACTCACGATCACGGCGAGCAAACCCATACCTTTAACAGTGTTGTTAGCGCCTTTCAGAATGTGGATATCACTTTGTATTTGAGTGAGTTGCTTCTTCATTCCTTTCAGTATAGCTTCGATCTTTTCAGTCGATGATCCAGCGTAAAAGTAAATGTTGTTACAATGCTGAGTTGCTGTCTTTAGATTGGCTGCAGTATTTCCCGACAAAGCAACGGGCTGATTGACGAACAACGCGTAGAGCACTAACTCAAAGCAAATTACAGTGGTAAAAAAAGACATCTCGAGAGCTGATTGAGGTTCGACCCAATCGAACTTAATCGTCGAGTTAGCAATGAAGATGAATATCCCAAGTAGCGTCATTAGTATTAGTAAGGTTTGTGTAGGAAAGCAGCTGAGATAGCGCAAAATTTTTCGAGTTTACATACACGTAAATGGTTTCTTTGTTTTGCTGAGATGCGACTGAAAAATATTCATTGAACATAAGGGAACATTTACTTAACATGAAAGAGTAATTAAATTTCCACAATATTCGATAAAATCTCTTTTGCAGGTTTGCACGACTTTCTAGTAATCCGCAGAAAGGCAATAAAGTAATTCATTATTTAGGACACTCTTGATGACTTTTTCTTTTATTTATCACTAACTGAATGCCACTAGCATTTCAGGGTACCCAACGACGGAATGTCTGAACATTTGTCAGAATTCCTTAAAATGGTTTCCACAATACTTGAATGCTTTTTTAGTGAGTTTGTAGGTTCGCTAGCTACAAAATATTTATCTCCTCGCATGTTCTGGAGAACTTCAGGTCTGCAGAAAAATTTGCCTTGTACGAAAGTTCTGGGAATCGAGGCAGGTCTGATAAGAAAATTTAAGGGGATGTTTGCTTAAAATAAGATTCTCAAACAAACCTTGGCGAACGTGATAGACGAAATAAATTTTCAGTTCTTTCTGCTATTTGGTTAACTCTTACTCAAATCAGTAAAATTAAGCGTTCCTCATTTCAATTTCGAAATTTCTAAGCACTCTTCCGACCCTTTACTACGTTTCCAAAATACCTACGAAATGTGCAATGTGTTCAGAAAAATGTCCAAAGTCGTAGGGTGCCTCGAAAGTCTGAGTTCGAATATTCGAAAAGTCTAGCCAACCGTCCTTCCGAACAGATATTTACCGTAATTAGGATGCAAATCAAGTAATGTCGTTCTCTGTGTGTATTCTTTGGAATTGGCGCGCCTTAGCAAAATACTTTCTTATAGAAAACGTTTCCTTTGGATTTCAGAAAAACAGAAAAACTGATGATCGGCATTTTCGATATTTTGGCCTCGTGACTGGACTTTTTGCTATATGAAATAAACGTACTTGAAAAGATCGAAAACACCATTTGCCAATCTCGTACCCAGAGTCTTCGGGCTTTTTGGCCAGCGGGTGAGCGCCCGGAGAGACTCTGGGATAATCGACTCCATTTTCCCAGAAAACATGGGTTCCGGTCTTATGACGTATGCTTGAGTTTAAACGGAAGCAGAAAAGAGAAAACCGTTAACAGTAGAAATGGCGGGTTGAAAGTGTTCGAGAAACAAGAATTTTAGCCTTACACACAAAGAAACTGGAGAAATGATCATTGGCTTGCTGTAAGAGCAAGTGAAGATGAAACCTCTGACACTTTCGGTGAGTGTATTTTTGGTGTTTCAGCGTACATTCCATCGTTCAGAATGCAATGAGAATGCCATCGTGCAAGCAACACGATCGACAAATTTTTTGTGGAAACGGCTCAAATGTCCTCTTCTTCTACAATTTGATGTTTCCGTAATTCTGAATGGCTTCGACAAGACCTTATTCCACGGATTTCGCCTCAAAGAGACTGATGTAATGTTTCCCACGGTACTTTTGCAACAGCAACAGTAATCACTTTTTAGCAGCGTGAGAAAATTCCCGTGCGGTATAAGACATAGTTCAAACCTCGTCGTTTTATTATTTTTGTGAGTTATATATTTCTGAGGTAAAAAAAATCAAACAGCACTGAAACTAGTTTTAGATTTTGAATGTCCCTCCAAATTCTGGGGCTTCCGAATTACTTACCGACTTCCTGTCGGACTGCCATTGCTACGCATTCGGCCAATCAAAAATATAGTTCAAATCGATTATCCCAGAGTCTCTCCGGGCGCTCACCCGCTGGCCAAAAAGCCCGAGGGCTCTGGGTACGAGATTGAGCATTTGCTGAAAAGAACTCGGAACCAAGTTGTTGTTAATTAAACAGCTCATCTTTGGAGACGTCCCATCCACTAAATCGAGGGCAAAATTGAGTCTTGCGAAAATTTGGAAGCGAGACGAACTTTAAAGTACTTATAGTTTGTGATCATTTTTCCTTGTGTTGTATTTTTTATTGTGCAATGATGTCTGAACTCCCAAAAACCCAAAACTTGCTGATGTCTGTTCTAACCTCTTGGCTCTTAGGCTGCGTTCGATTGATCGTATTCTCCGAATAGGAATACATGGAATAACAGAAATCCTTCGTTTTTAAGGAGATTCACAATAAAATTGAGAAACACCTGCCTAAATGCTATTTTAAACATATCTTTATTATCCTTGTTGCCTCAAAAAGCCAGACAAACCGTTTTAAGTCATCACTCCAAGTATTCTTTTTTCGGAATAGGGTCAATCGAACGCGCCCTTAGTTTACGGCGTGGAAGACGCGAAGGTGTGGAAGACTATTAGCTATGGTCTTATTTTCTCCAGGCCGAAAAATTAGAATTAAATTTAATTACCGCATCAGGTAATTAAGAGTACAGTATGGCATATTCTGAAGTTTAGAAGATACGGATTCACAAATCATTTTTTATCCGTGGAAAAGTGTAGGTTGAGCTCATATGAAGTTCCTGAAGCTGAATGGTACTGAAGGTATCCGACTGGTACTGGGGGGTTGTCAATTCGACTAATTGCTTCCTAACTTTCAGATATAAATGTTGCCAAGAACTAGCATTTTAGTGATTTAATAAAATACATGAAAAAAATCTTTTGATTCTGATTGGCTGAGGGCAGTGCAGTTCCTGTGTAACACTGTGCCAAAAGTGTAATACCAGTGCAAATTACACAACAAAATTCTGGATTATGATTGGCTAATAAACAATAGGGTTTGGTCAGAACCAATCAAGTATTTTGTTTCCAAATCAAGCGCGTCCCATGGATGGCGCAATTTATTGCGCAATTTTTCCCCGATTCCGTGATATGCGCGCGTTACTTCTACTTCACCATCTCGTATTTTTTCATGTATAATGAGTAATCACATGATTTTTCTCGTGCAATTTGGAATGAATAAGCACTGCGTAGACGGGATCGTGCAATTCTGGTCTCTTTAAAAAAATTTACTCGTGCTCGTTTATTCCAAATTGCAGTCCAAATCATGTGATTACCTATACTCAGTAAATTTGTGAACCTTTGATTTTTTGCTCTTTCTAATCCAGTCAATCAATGGAAAAATAGGGGTCAGCTTCCCACTAGTTGCAACTACTTACCTTCAGAAAACATCCCTCTATAACATATCAAAGTCCTAGTGGGAGGACACACATGTTAAAAATCGGGAATATTTATATAGGCGAAATTTTGCGGAATGGAAAGGAGGCTGGGCAAAGAACATTTAGATCTGCCTTGATTTTCGCGAGGATTTATTACGGAAACGTTGGTGGATCAGGCAAAATAAATGAAAGTGATTAAAAAAATTGTAAAGTAATTTGGAAGCGTGAAATTATTTACTGTTGTTTGCTTTCGATGAGCGCTTGTAAAACTCTTTACTGATTAAAAGCCGATACGATTATGATCTTAAAATAATTGTCAAAATACCTTTATTTATTCTATGATGTACTATTTTTAAGGAATTTTTAAGAGCACTGTAATCTGCAATAAGTGACGCGTATAGCTAATTTCTTTCGAGGAAATACAATCCATTAATTTCCAGTTCTGAATCGCCTATGTAAAGTCAAGGAAATCTGGCTATCTTGGTGATTTTTCATTATTTGTGTGTAGCAACGACGCGATTATTCCAGTGTGTTTTTTGCCACATATATTATGCAAATGACAATTAGCTCTTGCAAGTTTCAATGTGTGTGAATATTGAATGAAAACAGCAAAACCATTCTCGTAAAGCGATAGTTTCGTATGATCGACTGATACACTAGCTATAGCTAGAAGTGTGTCGTAGTTTTATGTGTGGACTGCACGTAGTGAGAAGGAGTGATAGGTAATGGCAGGCCTCTCCACAGACCTCATCATCGAACAGGTGCTAATGCAGAATTTGAAAACCAGCGGTGGTTTGACCAGGCCGAGGTATGACGGAACAACAGCGGCTGAAATCAGTCGTGCAATGCAAGAATTTACAGGCGTAAACCGTACAGCTGCAGCTAGCATGATAAGGACATGACCAATGCGAGAAAAAAGCGTGACAACAAGGACACCATTAGGATACTCTATGCTCTTGAAGATCACAATCCCTTTTCACCTGTCCTGCACCTGCGAAATATCATGAAAGGTGTTCACCGCGATTGTTCTGTTAATTAATGCGGACAAGGCCAAGAAAGTGGGAGAAAAGGTGCTTTCTTCTATGACTGAGGACACGAGGACAAAAATAGTAACCGAGCGGTTACTCTAGCTACGAAATATGACCTCCAGATTAACAATGAACATGTGTAGGTTGACCCGCAGTTATTATTTCAGCGCTTCATTTTGACCTCAAACCAAAGCGAAGATCTCCCAGCCGTGTTTCGCTACGAACTTTGTACTTACCCAGCTTCTCTATTTGATTCGTCTTTGATTCTTCTAAAACCCAACAAGCCAGCTTTGGCCAATGCCATCTGGTTGGAGCTTTCTTCCCAGACCTGAATTGAAAGCGCTTGGAATGAGACGGATTTGTAGTATGCTTTAGACGGTGAAGCACTCCTACACAGGGTAGTTTGGCCCTCTCCAGGATCGGCGACTTACAAAGAAGTCTTAAATCGCTACTCTAATTACGTGACAAAGAAGTTTGGTAGGGCGATCATCGTGTTTGATGGAGGAGGTAATCAGGCAAGATTGCGCCCACTGTGTCGTTCACCCATGAAATGAACTATCAACATGAAGAAATACATGATTCTGTCGAATATAAAGAACAAGCAGCGGTTCCTTGACATGCTAAGCAGTTGTCTGCTTGAGAACCGCTGTGAGACGCGACATGCAAATGGTAATGGTGACCTGCTTATTGTGAAGGCAGCAGTCGAATCCGCTAGGACAAGAGCTACCATTCTTAAAGGAGATGATACCGACCTAATGGTCCTTCTCCTCTTTCACTCGGAGCCTGATTGCCGCTACCTGTTCTACATCCAACTGTTACCCAACTTCTCCTGTCTACGGAATCGTTTGTGACCTCCCCTCAGTTCACTGATGGAGCATGCCAAGGTATACCAAGACGGCAGTGCAACAAAGGAAAGCATCGAGAATGCAAGAGAGAATGCTCTTGTCTCGCTTTTAAATGGAAAGCCAGGGCACCGTCTAGATGACCTTCGATACCTACGTTATCAGGAAGAACTAGCAACAAAGCGAACCAACGTCGAGCCGAACAACCTTCCGCCCCCGTCTTCTGCGGCCAATATCACAGCTTTCGTGTCTTCTGTCAAATTCAGCAATGGAAAGGAAAAGAAGTAGATGTAGAGGGATGGGGATGGAAGCTACAAGACGGTCAACTCCAGTAATGACGGATCTATCTCCTGCAGCAGAGAGAGATGTAACTGTAAAAGTGGATGCAACATGCTGAGATGTTCGTGTCGAAAGCATG
>NW_027180246.1:285000-292500 GCF_036669925.1 Montipora capricornis | reverse complement strand
TCCAAATCTTCATGTTAATGCCTCAAGACTTAGGATGCAGGAAACATGTTTTGGAACAACGTACAGTGAAGTATAAAGAGTGCACTGAAACACTTCCAAGCTTAAGGCAACCTACCCAAACTGAGTTCAAGTGATTCAAGTCATTCAAGTGATTCATAACTGGAACTGTATTTAAGGGATGATTAGCAGATTTCCTACATTTAAACTGAGATACAGTAGGAGATGAGAAGAATATACAGGAAATCTTCATGCTTAGCATGTGCAAAGGTTAATATAATTTATCGTTTCATATAATGTAATAAATTAAGTGTACATGTAGCTCCTATGAAGGTTATTCATTTATCACAGCTACTGTATATCGGATTTTTAGATATTTGGTTTTTGTGATTTGATGGTCTGATGGTTTTGATCTTGTGACTACCAGCTGAGTGTAAAACAATATTGGTACATGTAATGAGCCACTTTGAGCTATGAAGCCCATCTTGTCATAAATAAATTTCCCCTACAGGGAGGGTGTCAAAATTAAGGTATTCAGGAGGAGTGGGTGTTGTGGCTATGAATGAGGGATTTATAATGAGGAATTTGCCCAGGTTACAGTGTTTAGTACTGCTGTTATTATAGCAGGTCATATGCACCAATCCAAAAAGAAGTTCCCACAGATGGTACTTACCTTGAATGACTGTTCCCTATGCTCAAGACATACATGTACCAATATAATTAAGAAAACTGCAACATTTCAGTGTTTGTGCAAAAGGAAAATTGTGACTTACAGTTTTTTTAGAAAAGTTGTTTTTCAGATCTTGAGTTTTTTGTGCTTACAGGCTATGAGGAGTATAGCCAATAATTCAGAATGTCAACGGTCATGTACATGTGTTGAACTCATTGCTTTCACTGTGTTTTTATTGCAATTTTCAAGAGCACGAGGGAGAAATACCCATCATGCACCTAACTTACAATGACGTAATGTATAAAAACATGACTCAACACCCCCAGTTGTTTTTATCATCTAAAGATAATTGCACAGTAAATATGATTAACAGGATATGCTACCTTATAGCTAACATCCAAACAGGAATTTTTTAAAAATGTTCGGTTTAACTTTGGTTGCTGGCTTTGTGAAAATATCAGCCACCATCTCGTCTGTAGGGCAATATACAATGTCAATTTTACCATTTACAAGTATCTCACGGAAGAAGTGATGCCTGATGTCAATGTGCTTAGACCTTTGTCTACTGACTGGGTTCTTGCTTAAATCTATTGCCCCTCGATTATCCCCATAGATCCTGGTGGCTTTATATGATCCTCTTCCCATGTTATTTAATAACTGAGTTAAGTACAGACTTTCCTGGGCTGCAGCCACCATACCTATATACTCGGCTTCACAAGTGGAAAGGGCAACAGTAGGTTGCCTTCTTGATTTCCATGATATAAGGGGGCCACTGTTGGATAAACTAAAACAGTACCCTGTGGTACTTCGTCTATCCTCCAACGAGGATGCGCAATCTGAATCACTGTAAGCAACTAGGTTCAAATCACCATCACATTTCTTAAAGCACAACTCATAATGATCAGTAGCACGGTTCTCACGTACATTGTGCCTCTAAGATATCTTAGGACATGTTTAACAGCTACCATGTCCTCCACTCTGGGGCAGGACAATTTTTGTGAAAGTTTACTGACAATCCAGCTGATGTCCGGTCTTGTGCATGTCATTGCATATATTAAACTCCCTACAATTTCACGATACCTCTTGGGATCAGTCATTAAATTATTGTTGCCCCCCAATTTTTGTTCACATGGAGTTGCTCTAGGCTTACAATCCTTCATTCCGAATTTATCGAGCATCTTAAGAATATATCTCTTTTGATTCATCTTAATTTCCCCACAAGATTGATTGAAATCAATGCCTAAAAACAGCGAGATTGTACCCAAGTCCTTCATTTGGAATTGGCGTTTCATGCCTTCCTTGAACTGATTCATTAAATCCATGTTGTCTGATACTACAATTAAGTTATCAACCCAAATAAGAACAATGATTATGTTGTTATCTATCTGTTTACTATAAATACAATGGTCTACTGGGTTTTTGTCAAAACCAGCCCCCACCAGATGCTCATGTAATACCTTATTCCAGTTCCTGCCTGACTGTTTGAGGCCATAGAGGGATTTTCTTAATTTGTAAACTAGCCTCTCCCCATCCTCCAACATCGTTGCAAAGCCCTCTGGCTGGTCCATGAATATTTCCTGATCTATAGGTGCATGTGAATATGCAGTCTTAACGTCCATCTGGTGGACCGTGAGGTTGTATTGTGCTGCCAGTTGCATGAGGACTCTAACTGAGGCAATATTAGCCATTGGTGCGAAGGTTTCTTGGTAGTCTATCCCTTCTACTTGGCTATACATGTACCCTTTGGCTACATATCTGGCTTTAAGTGTTTCAGACCCTTCTGCATTTTCTTTGATGGTGTAGACCCATTCCCCCCCCCCCCCCCCTCACTGGGTTCTTACCCATAGGCAGTGTGGTTAACTCAAATGTATCATTCTCTTTGAGTGATTTCATTTCCTCTTTCATTGCTTGTCTCCACTCTGTAGCACGAGGCGAGTTCATAGCCTCTGCGTATGTTTGTGGTACTCCACAAACCCTATAACAGCAATCAGTGCTGTTGTAGGCCAAGTTGTTACCATCATTTAGGTCAGTATAAAATTCAGCTAAGTACTTAGGAGGCTTCCTTTCCCTTAAAGGGTACCTTCTAGTCTGAACGGGTTTACCTGCGACCTGTTCATCGTTTTCATCCTTACCGTCTGGGTCATCTGTGTTGGCTTCACTGTTTGGGATGTCAACCCTCTCATTTAGATCTTTACCAGTTGGGATGTTCGTGTCAACCTTGCAGTCAAGGTTGGCTGTTTCAGCCTCGTTTACTGGCAATCTGCAAAAGCCTGAGTCCTCATATGGCAAGTCAGTTTGTGTTTGCTGTTCTACACTGTCTTTAATAATAAACCTGATAAGTCTGTGTTTCATGACCTTACCATTATCTGGGTAATAAACCAGGTATGCTGGGCTATTCTTATCGTAGCCCACAAACACCCCCTTTGTACACCTCGAGTCTAACTTCTTATGATCATGGTTGTATGCGTAACATTCTAATCCAAACACTCCCATTCTGGAAAGATCAGGTTTTCGCCCAGTTAACATGAAATAGGGCGTATTCTTTATCCTAGTATTATAGCACCTATTTCGAATATGGCCAGCAGTCTGAATGGCATACGGCCACATACTTTTGGGCAACTGCTTCTCAATGAGTAGACACCTACCTGTTTCGAACAGGGTTCGCCAGTGTCTCTCAGCAGTGCTGTTTTGATGTGGGGAATAAGGAGAAGATGTTTCATGTGTTATGCCTCTCTCCCTAAGGAGCGTCTGAAAAGAATTGCTCGTAAATTCTGTCCCATTGTCAGACCTCATGCACTTAACTTGGCCATACGGGGAGCAGTCAGCCAGGAACTTTTCTGTCACCTGTACAGTATCCCTCTTATTTTTGAGGAAATAAACAAATATGACCCCAGAGAAATCATCGGTGAAGGCCATGCTATACTTAAAACCTTCTTTAGACACTGGATTAATAGGACCGGCCAAATCTGTGTGTACCATTTCTAAAGGTTTTGTAGCTCTAGCATCCAGTCCTCTATTTCTATTTATTTATTGACAAACTTTCCTTCTATGCACGTGTTACAATTAAACTTAGATTTATCTGAACTACCAGATATATTCATCCCATCTACTACCCCTTGTGCTTTTATGACATCTTCGAAATTACAATGGCCTAATATTTCATGCCATGTGTGGACTTCATGCAAGACGCTTACCTTATCACTATTGTTATCATACTGTTCAACAGTGTTCAAATAATATAACTGGCCATGTTCTTCGATAGCGAACGTGGTGCCATCCTTATGAACAAGTTTGTTATGGCCTCGTTGGAATTTCAGTTCTGCTCCATTTGATGTGGCAGCTTTCACCGAGAAGATATCTTGGGGATACGAGGGTATGAACATGCATCTTTCAGCACAGTTTTTACATGCCTCCCATTCACATCTTTCAGTATTACCTCTGCATCTCCTCGTTTGACTGCTATATTCATAGTTTTCGTTCCATCCACCAACTCCATGCAATGTTCTGTCGGTTTGAAATTTCCATTGACTCTTTTAAAAATGTTAGTTGTGACAATGTGGGATGTAGCTCCTGTGTCAACCAGTAATCCTGTCGGATTATTATGATGTCGGTTTGTATGATCTTCGACATGAAACGCAAAGGAGTGTTCCCCTTCAATGGTTTTGGTGTGGTTGCTGGAAATGGCTTGTTTTGTTCTGTCCTTACGGTTGTGCCTTCTGCATTCGCCGTCAGTGTGAGTGGTGCTCTTGTGATAACTACACCACTTCGTCGCTTCAGATTTTCCCAGACAGTCTTTAATAAAATGGCCACTTTGCCTGCAACCGTAACATACTGGGGATGTTGGGGATACTGTCTTCATCACTTGATCTGCTTTCGCTTTTGTGTTGAATTTCTCGGTTTCTTCAAAACTTCTCAGCTGGAACTTGGAACTCGGTCAATGTTATTTCACCTGTGCTTTGGGTGATGTGAATTGCCAGTGGTTTATAAGATTCTGGTAATCCTTTAAGGATCATGGCTATAATCAATCCATCGCTGAGGGTTTCCTTGGCGTTTCTGAGAGCCGTGATTGCTTTTTCAGCCCTCATCAAGTACTCTGTAACTGTCTTGTTCGTTCCCATCTCGAGCGACGTCAACTCGGTGTAGAGCGTTATTATTCGTGGCTTACTTTGGCTTGCATATTGCTCAGAGTCTTCCTACCGTCATCGGCAGCATCCCTCATTACTAATGAGAGGTTTTTGTCGTCTAGAAATTGTGTAAGTTCCGCATAACATTCTTCATTTTTAGCTTCGTTGGGGGGTCTTCCGACGGTAGAATTGTTGTCTTCAGTTTTAGCATTCGCAAGTGCCCAAGGAATTTGGCTTCCCACAACTCGTAGTCGTTCTTATTTCCGTTGAAAGTCAGTCTTTTCCACCTCGATTCTAACCTGGGCCCATAACCTGTTGAACTCATTGCTTTCACTGTGTTTTTATTGCAATTTTCAAGAGCACGAGGGAGAAATACCCATCATGCACCTAACTTACAATGACGTAATGTATAAAAACATAACTCAACAACATGTAAGTCTGTAAGCAAGCAAGCAACCAAGTAAGCAAGCATTTGTTAGAATCTTATTTCAGTTGTCCCTTGTTGTTTCAGGATCTGAGAAGTACTAACGTCATTGAGGTGTGTTGTGCACTGACTGTTATTTGCAAGTTGATTAACAAGGACATGATGCCTGCTTTGTTGCCTCAAGTTTTGTTGCTACTGCAGTGTAGAAGGTATGATTAATAGTTTATCCTTGATGTGATTCAACACAAAGAAAGCAAGAGAGCTAAAATGCATGATGCACAAAATTTATGAGGTTGTCATGAAATAGCAGAAAATGTTCTCAGGGTTTTAAAATGAGACCAGTAAACCTTGATGTTGGAAATGTTCCGAACAGACCTTGTCTAATGATGATACATGGTTTGAAATGATTAATAAATCATTTAAGGGTCCACTGACGTATTTTTTGGGGTGCGTTGCTAAGGATGTAATGGTTAAGTAATTTGAGAGAATTTGGCATTATTTTGGTCAGTTTCCAACTTTTGTAAGCCAATGACCCTAAAAATGACGTCATCATACCACACCCATGGTCACGTGACCAATAAAAGAAAACTCTAAATTTGTCTCCGTGCTACGCAATTTTGGTATTTAATCGATGGTTTGATAATTTGTATTCGTTTTTGCATCTAGCCAAGCATGGTTTTCTTTTTATTTTGAAAAATGTTCTTTTTAGAGACATAAACGATACTGAAATACCCATAACTTTTTCAAAAAAGATAATTTTAAAAAATCAATGCTTAGCTATATTCTGTATTTGGTGGTGAAACGTGCCGTGTGAAAAAAAAAAATATAAGTCAATTTAAAACCGCCAGAAAGTTAGCTTTTTTCTCAAACCAGAAGTCAGTTTGTTTACGTTTGCGCAGTTGATCTGCGAATGAGCGCGAGGAAGGGCGAGGAAAAACCTGCGATGGAAACAACAGTTTGTGCGATGACTTTTGCTTGTAAGTGGGTTTTCTTATCAGCTCATGATATGATGTCGTCAGTTACCGGAAGTGGCATTTCACTTCCTTAGCAACGTGCGAAAAATCCGTCTGTGGGCCCTAATAAAGGGGAGGGGTGTGGGGTTGGGGGGGGGGGGGGGGATGCACTCATGGCTGGGATTGCCAGCCATGAGAGTCTGTGGTGGAGGAGCTGGCTGGCAGGAATCCCCAACCATATTGTTAAGTTTTGAATGACTTCTTTTTGTCCAACTTGACATGTTGTGATCTACAATGTAATTGTCCAAATTTAATGTCTTTAGTTGTCATTGCCTGGTTGTTCAAAAGCCGGTTAACGCTAACCCCAGAATAAAAATTAACCAAGGAGTATATTTTTCTACAGGTACAATGTACTCTCCCAGATGCTGTTCAATGCTGATAATCCTGGATTACGTTAACCGGCTTTCGAAAAACAAGGCCCATAACATTATAGAGCTACATGTAGCTAGTAAGATATATTCATCTGGGAGGGTGTTACTTAACAATGTGTCTGTTATATAAGGGATATTGTGCGCAAGAAGGCAGTCATGGCATTGCACAGTTTATACATGAAAAATCCATCAGCAGTTCCTGATCTTAGAAAACATGCAAGGAAGGCCATTAGTGATAAGGATCCTGGTGTGATGTCAGCATCCCTGCACCTTTTCTATGAACTCATTAAGGTAATTAACTGAGAGAGAAAAGGCAATGTGATAACAAAATGAAAACAAATAAAGGAAGATTTATTCGAGCGCTCTGTTCAAGGATTTCCCAGTACAAAATTGACTGCTTTCACCGGTTCCCTGAAAAAGAAAAAAATAAAGTTTCTCAAATGGCTTCTCACGTGAACAGCTTATGATTTGAAACACCTTTGGTGCTCAGCGAATCTTGCCACCAACTTTTAAGTACTGGCTAGATAATTGCATGTTAATTGTTAATTTTGATAATCTAGATGCTTAAGCTTGCTTTTAGGGATAGAGGATTATAAATTCACTGTGTATTAGTTGGACTGCGTAGAGGAGTGATATAACCACAGTGTGTATTAGCTGCCTTATTGATTTAAAAAGGAGGAGCAAGGATGGCACAGTCGTTTCGTGCGCGGCCTTAGTTCAAGAGGTCCTGAGTTCGTTCCCCATTCTCGCATCGTTGTTTCAACTTCTTTCCTTTCAGTGAAGCTTAAGTACATGTAGCTTTAAATACCCGTAAAACGGAGCACTGATGGAGAGTGGGGGGTAAAATGAGCACACCGTCGACCTCAGGTTTGTCAGTTTAATTACTGTTACGAGTTATCGA
>NW_027180246.1:275000-277500 GCF_036669925.1 Montipora capricornis | reverse complement strand
TACTAAGCTAGTTGGTCTAATTTAGCACATAGACAAAAAGGAGATAACCTGTTCGCCACTGTTATGAATTTGGCTCATTCTGTGTGGCTCCAAGAAAAATCAGCACCGATTTGTTTAATACATTGATAACACTAATCTCTAGTTGTCTGGTATCTTTCGACCAGGCAACCTTGTTCCCAGGACCTCAGAAACGAAGGGAGAGGTCCTGGGTTATTAGGTTGCCGCCCAGGCCGGAGTTCACAGTTAAGACCTTGTAAGACCTTGTATTATGTTGTAGTCTTCAGCAAAGAGGCCAACGAGTTTATTGTTTCGTTTTTTGGTCAGTAGGGGCTCTTGAGGTGACAATAAGGTTTCATGAAAACCATCGTGCTGCTCGTATGGCATGTGTGTTTGTCGTCGTCCGCACAGCAAATCTATGTTTCTTTCTTTTTGGGCGCGATTTATCTTTCAAAAATAGCCCGTCTACTCCTTCGTTGCCGTACAAAACCCTAGATTATTATATGGAGGATAAAGTCTCCTAGTTCTGGGCTTGTGAACTAAATTTGCTCTTAATTAAAAGGTCCAATAAATAAATGATTTCCGTAGCTTAAAGCGTGGGGAAAGCTATGCATGGACCAAGGAGGCTTATCCTCACTCCTTGCAGAATACCGTTTAGGCTGAAATTGAGAGTAATAGGACGTAGAAACTTGTGGGCATATTGTAAGAATAATTTGTCCTTTGACTAATTCCAACTTTGGGAGATGTAATCTTCAATTTTCCTTGTTTGAAATCATTACCAATGCAAAGTTTTAGCCTTGACACTTTCGCCAAATATGCTCCCGACAACTCGTGGTATATCCTGACCATGAATGAAGTGTTTGAGCTCGGTGGGCCACTTGTCAGAGAAGCTGTGTCACATAACTTATTGCGACTTCTCGCGGAAGGTGAGTTGCTAGACGCAGCAGGCAGCGTACTTTACTCATAGCCCTATACAACTCCCCCCCCCCCCCCCCCCCCGCCCTCCCACCTTCGTTTAATTTTTTTCCGTTCCTCTCCTTCCTCATTGGTTTTGAGGGTCAGGGTAAAGGGAAGGCTTTGAAAACGGTTTGAGGAGGCTCGAAATAGCTTCTCCTTTTTTTCACACAAATAAACATATTCTGCCCTTAGACATAGTTAGGGTAATCATATAAAGACGAAATTTGGCCAGGGTATTAATTAAGCCCCCTTCATAGACTTCTCACATCACATTTTTCTCCAATTACCGTTACCATGGCAGCGATATAAGGCTTTTTTTTTGTTTTTTGAAGAAAAAAACGGGACGGTGAAATCTTCCTATACGGCGTAACCTAATGCCCAAGTCTTGATATAATTACCCTGACTATACCTAAGGACAGAATATGTTTCTTTGTATGAAGAAAGGAGAAACTATTTCGAGCCTCACTAAGAGCACACTGTCTGTTAGCTATAACACTGAACTAGCAAAGTCAAGGTTCCAGATGAAAAAAAGCAAATTTACAAGTGAATGAAACCTTCTTCCGTGACAGGTTTACCATTTTCGTGATTTCAGGAAAGAGCAAGGTCATTTAGGTGTTGGATTAAGAATTCAGGGTTTCACTGACGTATTCTTAAGTCTGATGGTTTATAACAAACCATCAATGTGGAAAGTTGCGCAGCTTTATTCTTAAAAAAACGTTAACATATTTTTTCTTTTATACCGACAGGAACTGACGATGAAGATGCAGACAACGAAATTCGTCGATTCGCTGTTACGACGTACATGGGTCTACTTGAAAAACCAGTTTTACCGGACATTCTTGTCAGAGTTATTAGCTGGGTGAGTACTAACCAAAATGGTGAATTTATCACAGGTTTTGATTGGAGGAAGCCAGGGAGCGGATGTTGACAGACTAAACATGGTTCTTTTACATAGATCTAAATATTGCTAGAGCGTTAAAAGTGCTTTTTTTGTGTTCTAACTTGTAGGTGTTAGGTGAATATTCTTACACAGCTTCCGAATATGAGCCAGAGGTTATTCTTGACGAACTCACGAATTTGTTGGAGAGAAAGTTTGAAGGTACAGTAAGGAGTGATTTATTCTAGGGACGCAAGCTTAGTCACAAGCAACATACACGGATGCTTTAACTTGTCGTTGTTAGTGTCTTTGACCGAAAAATGGTGGTTATTAAAATGAATGGCGTAGGTGGAAATTGTTGATCCCGGTTGATAAAATGAAGAGACAATTGTCACATCAACTTAATTTAATGGGCTGGTTCCCTCGAGTCTCCTATGGCTCAGTGATAGAGCATCCGAACTAGTCATCGGAAGGTCGTAAGTTCCGACTCCTGCAAAGAACCACTCGGCTTTTTTTTCCGAATATCCCCGAGTCCTAGCTCCCACGAGTCTCCTATAGATCAGTGATAGAACATCCGAACTAGTCATCGGATGGTCGTAGGTTCCGACTCCTGCAAAGGAGCACTCGGATTTTTTCCGAATATCCCCGAGTCCTAGCTCCCACGAGTCT
>NW_027180246.1:260000-270000 GCF_036669925.1 Montipora capricornis | reverse complement strand
CTGAATATAACCTGACGCAGACCATGCCACGTACAAATAATAATAATAAGCTCATGATTGGTATGAAAACGTACGGAGGTGCGAGTTTCTCAAATTGTGTCGGTGATTTATATTTCACGTCATCAGTAAGGTTGCTTCATATTTATTGACCGCAGGTTAGTTCCAGTTCTCCTGTCGCGCATCAAGACGACGCCCGCAAACAACATTTGGCCGCTCAGCTGTTTAGTGGTGTCACGGACAAGCCACTTGTGGCTTCAAGAATAGGACATTTTAGAAGGAACAGAGCGACAAAACAATCTGCAAAATCAAATCCTAGTGCTTCAGGGACACCAGCCATTGATGATTTACATGTTTTACAATGCGTAACACCCTCATTCACAAAGGAAGCTGATTTGAAATTACTACTAAATCTTGATAGTGACCAGGGTGCCGCTAATCAAGTTAAATTAACGGTGCCTGACGAGAATGCGTTAATATCATCGTTGAGCAGTAGTTCACTTCTAGACAATGAAAAGCCAATCATTAAAAGATCCATTGATTCTTACCCTCTGATGTCTGTACCCTCAAGGACTGAAGATCATGACAATGAAACAGGACAGGTATGCCAACTTTTTACCTTCTTCAATTTGCATGGAAATACAAAATTAAAAGAAGTGAAGCTCTAATAGCAAAACAACAGGTGTTTCGTCATCGATTATGCACTGCACTGCTCTACCATTTGAACTCTCAAGCCATGTTGAAGCTGGTCAGTGGCAACCCCCAGTTTAAAATGTCTTTCTTATATTTTACAATCATAAAAGAAAACTCGGCCACGAGCTTAATCACGCGACGTCTTTGAACCTAGGAGTAAACAGGAAACTAACATTTTGCGTGCCAGGTCAATAGCCTCTCCCAAATATTTGAACTAATCGTGTCTATTAGTGAAAAGACATTGAGCAATACAAATATGGTTGTGTCAAGACAAGTTAGAAAGGAAAACAACTCTCCCGGTTGCTTTCCGTGGCTCAAAAACGTATTTTGCTTAAGATCTCTATTAACGATGAATTTAAACGAGAACGAAGCAACCTTATGACAAATGATACCCCTGTTAATTTCTGATCATTTTCAGGAAAGGCATTTGCTGGACGCCGAGGTGGGAGATGAGCTTCACTACCAAGAGCTCACGGGAACCACATCCGCCTCCCTTCCGGATGACTTGGCACATTTTCCGCATTCTCCAGAAGCTTTCGAGCTCTGTTCTGATAGCAACTTAAGAGTCACCTTACAAAAAGTCTGGAAACCTCAAGAACTCGAGCTTGTGCTTTATTTGACCAATCAGAATCAATCAAACGCCTCTATTTCTGACGTCTGCAGTACGTTGGACCCACCGTCAAATCTCGTTGCTTTGTTTGATTGTTCATCCGAGAACAAGCTGCAAAATGAATGTATTGGACATCTTGATACGGTAAGGAAATTCATCTCTTTATTAACGATTCCTTCTGCATCATTTCCTTTTTGCACCTTGCTTTCAATGAACACTTTTGCAGGATCGATGTATGAAATTTTGTTTTATGATTATTATTTTTATTATTATTATTGTTTTTATTTTTTTATTATTTTTTTTTTTATTTTTTATCAGCGGAAGATCAACTCTCTTTAAGTTTATCACTTTGCGATAAGCCAAAACCGTTTTTGTCGATAGGTTCTCGACTTCGTCTCGGTCATAAGCACGCAAAAGAAGAACTTGGCCAATATCCAGCCATCTTGACCGAACAAGCATGGTCAATATACGGCTATTTTGAGAAAGGTTGTCGGAAAAAGTGCACGCGACAATCCTGAAAGGTATTGTGGGTGATTTTAAGTGCACTGTTTTTCAAAGAAATTTAAAAGAATCGTACGGGAGGCCACTGATATATGTTTAAGAGTGCTGAAGGAAAGTAATAAAAGTAGGTTCGACAGCCCTTTCGGGATTGTCGCGTGCGCTTAATTCTTGACAAACTTTCTCGAAATAGCTGTATACGTACATTACTGAATTGCAACTGGCCGGCTCCCAGATGGCTTGATAGCCCAGGGCCAATGGAACGAAATTAATCAGTGAAGAAACCGAACAGTACTCTAAGCCGGAATCCCAACTGGCCAGAGGCAAACCAGTTGGATTTATACAAGTGTAAAAGGGACCATCAGGATCGAATCCAAGGAGCGATTAGAACGTGTCTTGAACCCGGGATGTAGAGATCTCAAGGCAAGCGTCCTACGCACTTGGCCGGATTGCTTTCTTATTGCACTTTTCACAGCGTTGTTGTTTCACTCTGGCCCGAAAAGTGACCACGGCAGATTGCCGTAATTTCCCATGTACGCTTGATGAAATTACACTTAAATTAGCTTTGAGGTTACCTTAATTTCCGTTTCATTCTCTTTTTTGGCTCGTGATCAACAGATTTATGAAAAAGTCACCTATATCATCGTTGGCTTCGTTGTTATGTTCTCATAATAGTGCCGATGTCGTATGGTAGGGGGAGCAGTGTTAGCGCAGTAGTAAGAGCACTCGTCTGCCACCATTGTGTCCCGGATTCGATTCCCAGACCCGACGTCATATGTGGGTTGAGTTTGTTGATTCTTCACTCCGCATCGAGACGTTTTTCTGCGGCTTTTCCGATTTTCCCCTCTCTTAAAAAAACCAACATTTGATTTGGGTTAATTTCTATGTACAGTGCCCCAAGTTCAAATAAAGCCTCACTTTTGTATGTAGGAAACTAAAAATTTGCAAAAAGACGTTCAAGACGATAAAAAGATAGAAAGATGCAAACAAGCCTGGAAAAATGAAATTTCTTCAGTTCTATAATCATTTAATGTCTCATTTTGTTTTATTACTTTCCTTTTAAGGCGAGACATCAAGTTGTTTTAAAATATCAAGCTCCTGCACTTCACATGAACTTTGGTGGCAAGATTTCGTATAGAGATCCAAACCGAACTTTGAAACATTTGTTTTTCAACCATACTATTACTGCAAGCGACATCATACGGCCTCTAGTCATAAGCACGGAAGAATTTGGACTGAAATGGGCTGAAGCCTCCTTTGAAAAGAAGCAAAAGTTGTCCAGTTCAGTAAAGGATTGTCAAGAGCTTTCTGAAAGAGCTAAAGATGAGTTAAAACTCTACCCCGTGGAGATTATAGGTGAGCCTGATTGCTCCGAGTGTCATGATTTTGAATCCGTGAAAGAGCGATTAATATACAGCTTTAGCCAAGTCTAAAAGCGGAGCTCCCGTGTTATTTATTCTTACTTCGAGTTAACTTTGCTTGAACCTGCGATCCAATCGAAAACCAGTACCTGGTCAGCGGTCAACTAAAGAAAAGTTGACCTCGATGAGCTTTAATCTTAAGCCCGCGATATGGTCAAGTAATACTGGTCAGCAAATACCTTGTTTTGACAGGTGTCAGTTAACTATAACATGTATGTCCAGTATTAAAGATGTTCCCGCCAAAAAGGTTTCACATTGGCATACATGGATGGGTGGACGTACGGTGACGGTCGTAGGGTGACCAAAACCAAGTCGTGCCCTAGACTTTGCAATCGCAATTACCTATTACTTTCGACACAATTAAAACCGGCAACCGAAAGCGTTTCTTAGGATTTAAGTTTGGTTCCTCAACAAGGCCGACATATGTGGAGTGGTCGAGGTGACGCCATGACGTCATCATTATTTGAGTTTTGTTCAGGCTGCCCCTGTTGCAAGAAAATTTGTCCTTGGTTTTTGTGGCTTCTCTCGGGTGAAATAACTCGCATCTGAGTTAAAACAGAGCAAAAACGTTTCCACTTGCACTCGCCCTGTGGGCTGGTGCAATCTTGTTGGTCTGACAAAATTTAGTTGAGCTCATTTGTTTAAAATTGGCCTCGAAATCATGTGATGACCTATGCAAATGGGGGGTTGTCGGTTAGGCATGATAGGTGATAGTTTTTAGTCTCCTGAAGAACGTGGGCGTTTCTGTGCTGCAACTGAATACAAATGACAGTCATAGGGCTGTGTTATAAACCAGCAAACGTTAATTCAAGCTCGTTTCCACGGTGTCTCTCCGCTTAAGAGGAAGGGAAGAAGAGGAACCCTGAGAGCAAGGATGTTGAATTTTTATTTTGATTAATAACTTGCCTTTTACTGTTTCTCCTTAGGTGGAAAAGTTATACTCGCTGGTACCGTAATGCAATCTGGTATATGCCTTTTGCACGCCAGTTGTGATAGTGATTCTTTGGAACTCTCAGTCAAGTCGAACAACAGGCTTCTTAATGACGCAGTTCTAAAACATTGTACGGCAGTCTTCAGATGACACATCAAACCAGTTACAGTTGATTGTCGGATGGTTTTCCTTACCAGTAGGCACCTGAAGCTTCTTTAAGCTGGAAGTGTGCGGCATTTTTCCACGTTGGAGTCGAGTGGCATGAAAAGTTGGCCGAAACCCCGTCCGTTTGCTTGACGACGCGTTCCTTAATTAACTGTATTAACTTTTAGCTTAGTCATTTGCTTTTAAGCATCAAGGGAGAAACAAAGAAAACGCATCCAGCCTGCGGTTGTACATACATCAATTTGGGAAGAGATCTTTAAATTTTATGTGTAATATATTTAAGAAAATTCTAATAAAATGTGGTCGATCATGGACCTTATTCATAAATGGCGGTCACATTTATAATTCTTTTGTCCAAGTGCAAAATAGCCTACCAAGCCTCATTTTAGAGGCTTCAACTCATGGTTTTAAATCCGATAACACAATCCTACTCTGTTTTTACAGTACTTCTTCTGTTTTACAGGCTTCAAAGCCACTCGGAGCGTCTCTTCAGTTACTTGGCAGTATGTTAAATGACAAACAGTACGGCTTAGTTACCATTACGGTTCTTCCAGTTCACTATGCATATTGACGTCACTCCTACATGCCACCGTTTGCCATCGACGAGCCACCCGTGCGTATAACGCATAATAAAATGTGGTCGATCATGGGGTCTCGTTTTGTGGTACTGGTTAACGAGGTGAGAAAATGACACTATATCGGGATGACAATCACTTTACTTAGGTCGCGAGCTTATTTGGTTAGGCTGTAAATCGATTTCAATCAAATCATATCGAATTTAGACTTCTTTATATAAAGCATACTTGTATTTCTTGTATGCTAATGTTATCCTCTCACAATTTAAACCTTTTGTTCAGGCCCAAGGGAAACTCTTTTTGTAGAATGTTTTTGAAGCCTTCAATAAAATTGCAGGTCGTGTTGTATCGGATCTAAAGCCACTCGGCTTCAACTCATGGTTTTAAACCCGATAACACAATCCTACTCTGTTTTTACATTACTTCTGTTTTACATGCTTCGAAGCCACTCGGAGCGTCTCTTCAGTTACTTGGCAGTATGTTAAATGACAAACAGTACGGCTTGGTTACCATTACGGTTCTTCCAGTTCACTATACATATTGACGTCACTCCTACATGCCACCGTTTGGCATCGACGAGCCACCCGTGCGTATAACGCATCGTATATTTTTCGAATATTTTTATTTCGTGTTTAATTTTTGCCATCATTATGCATTTAAATCTTGGTGAAACCCCCATCTAAAGTAAACTTGAATTAACTGCTATTTGCAGTGTGGTTAAACTGTGAGAGGCTCTGGAAAATCCATATATTAGGTCGTTTTTCGCATGACGTCATGGACATCGCTTAATTAAACCAATCCTATGTTTTGCAAACAGTTTGTTTTGTGCTAGTTAACAAACGACAAGGGAGCGCCCATTCAAAGACTAAAAACTCTCTAAAGTGGTTCCTAATATGGACAGACTGACGGACTTTTTTGATCCTCATGATTTAGGGTTTTTATAGGTTCATGAAGCTCAGTAACCCGCGTTGTCATGATTGGAAAGTAATTTTAAGGTTTACTAAACATTGGCGGTTGCTAGAATATGGTAGAGCAGCCATGCAGATACCCTTTCCGATAGCTAAACGCTATAATTATAATAACTCTAAAAGGTTAGGCAACAGTGAAGGTACTCAGTACTCCGAAGAACGTCAAATCTATTCTGTGAAAGTTGCTATACCAAAATGTCCCGCAAGATAAGTGATGTGAGCTGTAGCGACTATGTTTTCTATTCGGAGAAAAAGGACAAACGTACTTACACTGTAGACAGAAATGATTCATCTATATCAAACGAGAGTACCAACGTTGAAGATGGAAATTGTTATGCACTCTTTCTTTGCATTGTAAAATGGATCACGGCAGTTATCCTAAGCACATTGGTTCTATTCTGCATTGTGGGCAGCAAAATTTGTCTTCTCGCACTTGGACAACACTTCAAAAGCATTAAGCGATCTGGAAATGATACAATCTCTTTAGAAGATCACAATGTACCTATAGAGACGCAAAAACAAGCGTTGTTTCTTATGCTACTTCTTGCTTTGATGATCCCTCAAGCTATGTCTTTCCTTTATGCTTCATGGACAAGTTTGACGAGAAAGAGTCGACCGTGGCCAAAGAAGCAAGGATTTATAGCGGTAAGAATAATTGCTTTCTTGAATAAAAGCGGTACTGGATTCTCTTAAAATGTGTCTAAAAAAATGCATCTACGGAACGATGGCCATTCAAACACAAGGAGATGCGTCAACCCTCCGTTTCCCTCTTACATTTCTAAACCTTCCTTCCCTTTTTTTCATTATTCTAGAGTGCGACCTGTTAATCTCACGAAGAAATGTAAATTGTACTTATTGTTTCACTAATTTCACTATGCCAGAAAACAGTTATCTCATTCCTGTTTAAAGTATCTATTCTAAGGCCTCTCACAATCCTTTATCTGTGCTTAGTAGATTTCGGCTTTAGTACCAGCATTGCGTGTCTCTTGTCACATGCTCTTATTGACGGGTGTTTAAAAAAAAAAGAGTGGTATATTCGAAGTTGCCTGATTAAATCGTTCTCGTCCATATCAAACTCCACATCTTGTCGCAGCCAGTATTTACGAACATTTTTATCCATTTAAACACAAAGGCCAGACCACTGCACTAACTCGTCAATTGAACTCAATGTGATTTATGGCACTTTTGTGAAACCTCCTTCAAACTCATACATCAGGGCTGCACTTGAAATTCTCAAGTAATGATGCTGTAGTTTCATCCATTCTTCCAGTTTGACGAATAACTTATACACCTTATTAACACAAGCATGACTCTGTTAAAGTTTGTATCTCATAATTTAAAACCTTCATAGAGCATTATTTTGTATGTGCTTTTAATGGGGGGCACTCTGAGCCATATTCGATTACTTGATTGATATAACGGATGACCGGTTGATCGAGAATCTCATTTTGAACTTTGACTCCATGAAAAGCTTGCGCAAATGGAGGTTTGCTGGGCTGGCAAAAAGTAAAGCTAGATAAATGCAAAAGTTACGATTACTGTTAAGTGTTGGCTGGTTGTCATTTAGAGATGGTTGAAATCACCAGTCGACAGCAATGGACACCTTTTGTCTTCCCGGGCGCAAACAATCTTACAAAATCGATGCTATGACGCATTTTCGGAAAAAAAAAAAAAAAAAAAAAACAGTCGTATCGTTTCAAATATGAAAACTGATTTTGTTTCCCAAGATTTTTTTTTATCCAGGGAAACTTCAGCAATTTATTCAAAACTCAGATCTTGGTTTGTCATTTTCAATACAGGTGATCTTTGGATCGAATGCGAACGACTTTCATTTTGGAATCTGCAGGGATCAATATGAATTTCAAAGGGCACTTTAGATGTTCAATAACACACCAAAACCTCGAAACTGCCAATTGTTTTCTGTGCGTTATCTTCCCTTTCCTGTTTGAACAACCCCCGTCATGCTGACGCTAATAATTAGGAACCTGAAAATATGACATTGTTAATTAAACAGATCGCCGACCGAGACGCTACGTCATACGTGTATAAAAATGCTAAGTGGCATAGGGCGGCAAAAAGATGTCTTTCTGCATCTACAGGAGAGCATTGTATTTTTGGCCACCTGGAATTACTACTTGTTTGGAGTTGTTTAGTTTTCTGTCTTTTGATTCTTTTGTTTTACGTAATCTCTGCTCCAGTACCTGCTTAAGGAACCGTAACAAGCTAGTCTTTTCTTTGAGAGACATCAAATAACTGACGTGGCTCTTGGGTCAGAGCTTGGTCATTCCGGGGAGGGAAACGAACGTCCATGTCATTATCCTGAAACCATACCACATAGATCTTTTCTTACATTTAAAAAACCTGCTTAGAATTTATGAGCCTAACAGCCTATCAAAACATCGAGAAAAGGTCACGTTTGTGAGCTTTAAACCCGATAATCAAAACACTCCTCCCTAGAAGAAAAAGAAAAGTAATGAGGCCCGTTTTGTTTTTCTTGTATGGTAATATCTTTCTCCCACATTTTTGCACCATTGTTTGGACTTCAGAGGGGCACGCTTTTTGTGAAATATCTTTGAAGCCGTTCGATTAACTCACATTTCTTGTTTTATCGGGTCTAAAAGTCACTCGGCTTCGCCTCATTGAACCTGACTGATTCTCCTGCTCGTTCCAGTTTATTAAACAGTCAATTTGGGTCATAAAGCCGTGTACTGATCTTTACAACGTCACATTTGGATCTGTAAAGGATATTGTTTTAATTAAGGGAAATATGCGACCTTCGTTTCTTTTTAATGATAGTTTGCGTGCATTGTTTACTAAATCAATAGACTGAGGAGCCGTTGTAATGGCTGCACCCCTAAGTGATGTGCAAAAACAAGCAGTAAAACACGTGCTGCGAGTTTTTTGAAACAATGATGATATCACAGACATAAATGCATGCTTAATTGACCACTCTACAAGGGCCAATATATGAAACAGACAACATTTTTACACAAAAGAACAGGGCCAAGCTGTTCAAAAGCCGATCAACAGTATTCCACGATTAGTACCAACCAAGGTTTGAGTCAGTTTTGCCCGCCACAAAAGCCTTTAACAATCTAATTCTCAAAATTGAAGACTTAAAGCATCTCCTGGAAACATTTTTGATCGGCAAAAACTCTCCACTAATCCAGGATTAGCTAAAACAGGGTTTCAACAACTTAGGATTCCCAACTGGCCGAAGGCAAGCCAGTTGGTTATTACAAGTTTAGCCGGAAGGTGAATTAGGGACTATCAGCGGGGTCGAATTTAACGCGGTCTTGAACCCGTACCTCAAGATATGCGCTCTAACGACTAGGCCACGCGGCGTCATAAATGTTAACGATGAAAACATGGTGAGATTATCTTAATTTTCAGCACTTGTTTTCATCGCTCAAAAATGACCTTAGACATCTAACTTCAGCCGAAATGAGATGAAATTGATTTGTGTCCAAATGACTTTTTTATTGCACTGGTTCGTTATATCACACCACAGGACAGTATCATAGACTCAACGCTAGACAGTTATCACTCGACTATCGAAACTCAACTCGCTCAAAAAAGAAAAAAATCACGTGTTGTTATGACGTCATACAAGAGCGGGAGGCACATACTCGCCCCCTGTCGAGCCACTATGTCGAGACGATTACAGAAATAAATCTAACCTTCCGCCTCTTCTAATAAACAAAGTTTTGTCACTGGTCTTCTGAATTCTCCACTTCGAGTTCGTACACTACCTGCACGGACTATTACCTCTTATCCAGGATGAGTAGACACGACCCCGCCCAACGGCCAAATGCCACGTTGCTGATTCGGTTCGAATACAAGTACAAAGTCTCCCGCTTTCAGATTCCGTCTGTTCTCTTTCCACTTCTTCCTCTCTGTCAGGCTAGTAAGATACTCTTTGGTGAAACGTCTCCAGAAGAAATTTGCTAGGTCTTGGGACTGTCGCCACAGCTTTGTTGAGTTAACCTCTCTATCCGTAACAACGGCATCTTCATAACACGGATTTGTACGCAGAGGCAATAGGTGGTTTGGAGTGAGTGCTTCAATATCTCCTGCATCAGAAGATACATGGGTGATTGGTCGACTAAGCAAGCGGGAATTTCGTGATGCACTGAGGCTAC
>NW_027180246.1:235000-255000 GCF_036669925.1 Montipora capricornis | reverse complement strand
CATTGTACTGTTGCTGTTGAAGGTATTTCATCATCATCATCATTTATTTGCCTTTATGTGTATAACAGATTTTAAAAAAGCGTACAGCAGGTTGTTAGGCGAGGAGACCTCAGGAAACCACCAGGCTTATAGGCTTTACTGTGCAGTCCTATTTGAATTTGAAACTTTTAGGGGAGATTATTTTAAACCAAGGTTAAACCAGGGCCGGTAATAAATCCGTGCTCCAAGTCATTTTAGTTTGACCAGTCCTTGAATGTAAAGCCCGTTTATTATAGAAAACCATATATTTACTTTTATTATTCAATACATGATTGACATTGTGACAATGTCGTGCGTACTCAGCGTATATCCTGCGATATACGTAATTTTGTGTGTCGCGTAGAACAATGGTAGTTTTTTTTCCAGCTTTTTTTGCAATAAACGTAGAAACTTGTGCTTTGTCATCAATTTGTTGAATAAAAAAATAAATTTCCTGCTCAATCTTGCGGAATATCGCGATATTCCGCGCGATTTCGCAGGATAATTGCTAAAATTGTTCTCCTGAGAAACTTCTGGGGTAAAATCATTGTTCACTTCCATAGTTGAACTTAGAATTTTTGGTTTGTATGTGTATTTCAGAAATTGACACTGATTTTCGACTGGTTTATATAACGGGGAGAAGACAAATCGGACATAAATGCTTTTGAAAGTTAAAATACTACCTCTTTGAATGTCATAACGGCGGCCCTAAAGCAGTTCGTGGCTGATGCTGGTTGATGTTTCATATTTCTTTATTCTAGATACCTCACGTATCTTCTCGGATAGGAATTCCAGTCGCTCTAACTCTTCTGTCTATTGCTTGGTCACCGAAGATGCGCAAGTTTCAAATACAAAGTGAAGAACATGTCTTTGCTCAACGCAACAATGGTGTCACCGGCTATGCCGAGGAAGACGATGTCCAAGTTCCAAGTGTACAAAAACGAAATGCTAGCGCTCGCGGCAAGGCAGCAATTATCTCCTCTTTGTGGAGCATTTTTCTCACACCTCTAGTAGCCACGTTCTTCTCCAAAATCTTTCACATTAACGAGTTGTATAATATGTCTGCTGGATTTAAGGCAATCAACACAAGTAATCCATCATTTGTGTTCTTCATCCTCCACGTTGTGGCCAGCTTCTTTGGTTACCATCTTGGATGGTTGTCTTGCTCGCTTTGTATGCAGCGAATTGCTTATGCGCTACCATTGACGCTGGCCACACCGATCGCAGTTCTCATTGTTCTCGTTCCGGGGTTTTGTGAGTCGAACATAATTGTGCTGCCTTGTAAATCGGACGACCTCAATTTTATACTTTCTGCTGGATCCCTTTTATGGTTATCACAATTCTTTGCAACGACGTATTACGTGTGGAAAAATAAAGGACTGATAATGGCCAAGGCGTATGACCTTCTTTGGATTCCGTCTTACAACGGTATGCAGTGCTATTCGCGAAACACTATTGACTCATTTCTTGTAGGAAATTCCTTGCTTACTCGAACGACACAGGCCTACCCACAAGGAACAAAGGCAAATATTTTAGCATCATGGTCATTGTTACCTTTGGTTTGTTGGCAAATGTTAAAGGATCTGTGAATGTTGCTTATGTTAATGCGTGTGTCGTTCGTGTGAACCAGCCTTGCAGATCCCCTCCCCCACCTCCCCCATGAGCCATGTTTTTTTGTAGCCTGAAATACTGATTAGTTGAAAAAGCAATGCAGTAAAATGATGCATGAGATTTTTCAAGATAAAATTGAGTGATGAGTACCTTACCTCTAAGCACTTGTAATTTCCGATTATCGGTTACTTTTCTAGGTGTGTGCCTTGAACAGTATCTGCTACTGAACAGGCGGAACGAAGTGTCGGATGAGGAACACATCACACAGCAAGATCTGTCAAGCGATCTCAGGATATTTATCTGTACTACTATGTATCACGAAGAGGATTATGAAATGGAACAACTGCTTCGCTCCATCCACGATGTTGATACACACAGTCAGGGATCTGGACGCTATTATGAGTCACACATCTTTTTTGACGGCTGTGTCAGAGCTGAAAAACTCAACAGTTTTGTAGTGCAGCTGGCCTCCTTGGTGGAAAAGACTCTAAAAGTGCCAATAAGTGACTCTACCAAACTAAAAACCCCTTATGGAATGCAGCTTAGGTGGAAGCTTCCCGGTGGAATGGATTTCACCGTTCATCTCAAAGATAATGTCAAGGTCCGAAAAACTTCAATAAATAGCTAGATTATCACCTGACATATCCGGAGATCCCGTTTTCAAGACCCGTTGTGACCACAGAGCACTCGTTGAATTTGTTCCTTGTAGTCCCTCCCTCAACTTCTCAGCAGCACTTGTAAATAGCTAACTGGTTTGCCTCAGGCCAGTAGTGATTTTTAACAGTTGTTGTTGTTCTGTTATGTCGTTTCGTTGATTTTCAGTCATTATCCCTGAATAGCCCCTGTGGGGAGACGTTTATTAAGTATGTATAGTGTTTATTATTATTAAGAGTAGCTCAATTAGTGAGTGCTTTCCGAGCGAGAGTTCTCCGTTTGCTGAAGAGTGTGTTAAATGGACTTTCCATTGGTTCTCTTGGTTATTATTTTAACTTCATTTCTGCATCTTCATCATTAATATTTAGGAAATCAGGTTTAATTGTTTGACTAAAATCTTTCCTACTAGGTAAAAAACAAAAAACGTTGGAGCCAAGTAATGTACATGTCATACGTCTTGGATCACAAGGAGAAACTTCTGGGAGGTTAGTTATCGTTCGATCGTTGCAATGCGAATCTCATGTTTCAAAATAAAGTAAAAAACACATCTAACTATTTAACAACTTCTCTTTCAGCAAACGACAATCAGTGCTTCATCTTGACAACAGATGCTGACGTTAAGTTTACGCATGAGTCCGTGGAGGCGTTGATAGATCAGATTGTGGAGGATCCTCATACTGGTGCAGTTTGCGCAAGGACTCACCCGATGGGAAATGGGCCTGCTGTTTGGTATCAAATCTTTGACTATGCCATTGGTCATTGGTTTCAAAAGGTACATTAACTTAGAAAGTGAACCCTCTTCAAAAAAGCCAACAAGCTATTCTTTAAAGACAGACTCATAAAGCTAAGCCACGTAAAACAACAGGCTGACAAGAAGAACAATGACATAAGGTATCTTGAGCTACATTTTCTACACAGGGTAATACTATTTAATTTTCTATTATAAAGAAATATTTCGATAAAATGGTTTCCACAATGCTTTTAAAAGCTGGTTTATTGCGTTTGTAGCTGCCCTACAAAATATTTCTCTTTAGATGTTCCGTCCATTAGAAATTTCTAGGTGTTTTTTTGCCTCGTCAGAAAGTTTTAGTAATCAAGACAGGTGTGATCGAAAACTTTACATTACGTCGTCCTTTTATCCCGAAAATGTTTGCGTAAAATATGATTCTCAAACAAACTTTGCCGACAATGATATGTTATAAATTTTCAGATTTTATGCTTTTTCTAATATCACAGTCTACTCTAACTTCATTGTTGTTTCGAAATTTCTATTCACTATTCAGACTCTTCACTACTTTTCCGAAACCTGGGAGATCTGTTCAGAAAAGTGTCCACCTCATATCCGAACAGATATTTACCTAAATTATATACTCTTTCGGTGCTACAGGATGAATTGATCTCATGTCCTATGCGATACCAGTGCAATAGTCTGCAAATGGTGCTATCAAGCCAATTTGAGAGTAATATACGCATATGAAGTGAAGTGTTGATGAAACCCACTTGAAACTCGGAAAAACCCGAACCCCAGATGGGATTCGAACCCACGACCCCCTGTGATCCAGTCGGATGCCCGAATCACTGAGCTACTGGATTACTATATGGTAAGCAAAGGTGAAATGTGGGGCTTTGACTCGGGCTGCATCACGCAGATACAGAGTCAAACAACGACTGACCGCATAGCTCATAACTTGCATCGCGCAAGTCACCTTAAAGCATATCTGCGATGCAGCCATTTTTGATGGTTGGTTGGCCGCATCTCAGATATGATTTAACATGAATTGCGTGATGCTAGTTATGAGCTATGCTGTTAGTCGTTGTTTGACTCTATAGCTGCGTGATGCAGCTCGAGTCAAAGACCCATAGAGTCATAGAGTCATAGAGCCATAGACTCTCCAGTAGCTCAGTGGCTAGAGCATCCGACTAGATCACGGAGGGTGGTGGGTCCGGAAACTATCTAGGGCTCGGATTTTTCCGAGTTCCCAGTGGGTTCCACCAACATTTCATTCCATAAGCCAATTTTTATGAGTTGATATTGAGGCCAAAGAGGAAGTTAATATAAAAGAAACTATACATAAACGACATATAAGCAATAGACGACTTTTTACCTGTTGAAATAGCCTCATCTAAACAAGAGGGGAAATTTGAGACAGTTATGCAAACCCTCGACTGCGTCTCGGCTTTGCATAACTGTCGAGAACTCTCCAAACTCCCTCATATTTCCTACCAGCCAATCACAAAGCGCGTCTGACAACACATACCCAATTAAAATTCGTGAGATGTCACAGCCGTATTTACCCACTCTCATCTAAACACGTACTATCCTAATCATTTTATAAATACCTTTATTTATGTTTACACTCGGAATTTTAAGCTGTTTGACTTGCAAGACCGCGTTTGAAATAAACCTTACAGCGTAGCGGGATTGAGGCACTGAAATGGCTATTTACAAAGATTAATAGAGTTAATTAACGACCCGTGAGATGTGAAATAAGATCATACCTGTGCCCAATCATATTTAGCCACACCACCCCGCAAAGTAGTGGCAGAAATTCAGAAAATGTTGCCGGATAACATGGTTTGAGACTTTTGATTTCTTTCATTATCCCAGGTATCAAATCACATGCTCGGTTCCGTGTTGTGTTGTCCGGGATGTTTTAGCCTTTACAGATGCCAAGCTGTTCGAGATGTTTTATCAATTTACGCCACGGGAGTGGATCATGCCTTTGATTTCCTTACAAAAGATATGGGTGAGTCTACGGTGAAAAAAAAAATTGAAAACGGAAGATTGAACAGATCACTACAGATCAGTCGATACAGATCACTAATAGGACTTTATTGAAGTTTACGAACTGGAATACCCTGTCAAGCACAATTACAGGAAAAACTGAGACAGACCTTGCCTGACATGGCATCCCCGGAACCATCCTAACCGACAATGGGGCTCAATTAATCGCTTCGGACTTTGAGCCATGTTATGTAAGCACCAAAGAAATAAGGAAAGAATTAGGTCTTTGTTTAAACTCCCCATTGAAAGTATAGGCTGGTAATTTCTTCTCAATTCTACATAACTCGTGTTGAAAAAATTGTGCGCCACGTCTTTGGATACAGACACGAGAAAGGCGGAGAGCAACAGAAAATTTACCCGCTTGAACTAGCCAAAGAAGAACAGTGTTTTCCTGTTCGCTGTTGTAACGAACCACATCTTTCCTTTCAGCAAAAAATTTCTGTTTTCAATATCTTCGAATGATATTCCTGTATATCTTGTATTTGAAGGTGAAGATCGATGGATGTGTACTTTGATGATACAGAGAGGCTGGCGATTGACCTATTGCGCAGCCGCAGTCGACAGTACCTATTGCCCGGAGAGTTTTGATGAATTCTACAAACAAAGGCGCCGATGGACTCCGTCAACCTTAGCCAACTTGGTTTTACTTATCAGAGAGTTCAAAACGACGTTGAGGGCAAACGAACACATCTCTTTGCTCTTCATCTTTTACCAGGCCTTTCTTGTTTTCTCTACTGTTATCGGGTGGGTGCGATTGTAGAATTTATTGATAATTCCTGAGGCTCAAAGAAAAATAAACACTAAGCGCACAAGTTTAACACGCTATCTTAGTTGTCCATTGGAGGCTAGAACTGCAACAGTTTCAAAACCCCCGTATTTAAATAAAGTAATATGTGTGTTAAATATCGAACAAGGGATTTCAATATGCTCTTCGAGAAACATTCTTCTAGTTGGTTCAGCATTAAATAAAGCACCTACCTTCAAAAGATTTATCACTATGCATGGCGTAGCCTTCCTCTTCCATGGTATGACTTACGTAAAGGCCCCTTTACACAAACAACTTTTCTTTTGTTTTTTCAGACCCTCAACAGTTATTTTGATTATTGTTGGCGGAATCATGTACTCGGGAGTCAATATGAATGAAATAACGCTGGTGGTTCTCATCTGCATTCTGGTTATCGCATACGTAATGGTGTGCTTATTTACTTCACAAACCTTCCAACTTAGAGTGTCTAAAATATTAACGTTTGTATTTGCTGTGATCATGTGCATTGTTTTTATCGGAGTTGCTGTCCAAGTCTCAAGGGAATTACGAGACACAGGAGCTGCATCAAAAGTAGAAACAGCTTCTCAGCCAAACATGACCACTTTTCATGATTCTCAACCTTTAGACAGTCAACTACCCGTTAGTGTCAGTTCGCTTTATTTAGCTGGATTGTCTGGCATGTTTATCGCTGCAGCAATATTACACCCAAAAGAGTTTACATGTCTCTTGCACGCGGTGTGGTATCTCCTGTGTTTGCCCTCTGGTTATCTTCTTCTGACAATTTATTCCCTTTGCAATCTAACGGACAGGTCATGGGGTATGTAATACTATCATTCTGATTATTTAAATACTATCATTTGAATCGTATGATTTAAATATTCTATGATCGCGCAATGGATTTGAGCTGGCTATGCGCAATCCCATAACCAACAAACTCGAAAGGAATAATTTGAATTAATTCAGAACGCTAAAATTCTTGGGAATTTTGCGTACCGCCTCAAATTCTAACCTTGGCAACACTTGGCGAGATCATGCATTACGCAAGTTGAGAATATAACCAAGATTGAGAGCGCCAATCAAAGCGATAGATACCATTTCCAAGTCCTTTAGCCCTCAGCCAGCTATTTTTCTTTCTGTTTTTGTCGCTCATTTTACAACGACAGGGAAAAAATATGTCAAAAATATGTGCGATAAAGCTGAAATTCCTTTAAGGTTACGTTTGAATTAGTAAGAAATTACAAACTGTTTTTAGTGTCGTAAAATGATCACAAATATTCCAAATACCTTTGAAGCCTTTGAGGTCTGATCGTTGATTGAAGCTGGATCGTATCTTTGCTTATAAAGCTTATTTTTACTGTCCCCTTTTTAAAGGAACAAGAGAGGGAAAAACTGTGTCGGAAAGTGAAGATTGGTATAAGCTTTTATTCAATCACTTAAACAAGCTATGCATATGCTGTTACCAAAACCGAAATGAACCGAGTCAGGTTCCTCAAGTCTTCATCCAGGAGCATCAAGTCGCAGGTAGCAAGGTACGCCCAAAGAATATTTAGTATTTGAACAGAAAAAAGGAGGATAGCAAGTAAAAAGCACCATTGATTGCACAACTGGACGGAAGCAATTTCTGATCTGCCATTTCTGAATCAGATGTCTTCCTCCTGCTAAAGGGAGCCTATACAATCTGCCGGCAAATGTTATTTCTCCTGAGTGGGTTGTGAAACCCGGGAGAAAATTAAAATACACTATAAAAACACACTATCAAGTGCTTTAAATCAAGTTAAAGAAACGATTTCCTCCTAAATCCAACAAAACTTGAAATAAATGTATACATATGTCATTGATTCAGTCCTTTTACGGGAGCGCATTAGCCCAACAAACTGACCTGCTTTTAAATGAGTGTCTTCATGGCTCAGTTAGTAGAGCATTGCACCGGCATCACAGAGGTCATGGATTCGAATCCCGTTGAAGCTGCCTGAATTGTTCAGGCATCTATGAAGTGATAATTCAGTTAAATTGTCCGGAGGAGTACAAGGATCACTTCCCCCTAAACTTGAAATGATTCAGTATATAAAGCAAAGAATTGAACGTTGTTAATTAACAAGAATGTGACTTGCCATTCTCAATATCAGATATGTCCGAAATTCACGTCATTATCGATAAGCGTTGCGAAGTGTCCCATAGGTTCTTTGGATGACCGTGTCAGGTGACCTCGTCAATCTTAAACAAATATGGTCGTGATACAGAATAGATGCCAGAAATGGAAAGAGCGTGATGAAATTAGTAAGAATGGTAATTTTGTGGCCACTGACATTTATGTGAGAGATTTCACAGTGATTCAAAACGTTTACTGAGATTTATATGGAAAACAGCTGCTGGGCCTGGGTGGCAAGCTTTGCCATCCAGCACACAATTCTCTTAAAACTTTCAAACCGCTCTAAAATCAAGCACTTAAATGTCAGTGGCGTCAAAATTGACATTCTAACTGATTTCATCATGCTCTTTCCATTTCTGGCATTTTTGTCATGATTGACAAAGTCACGTGACTCGGTCATGCAAAGAGCATATTGCTCTTCTCCCCGTAGCTTCAACATCATTTTTGGAATACCGACAACTTAATTAAGTCAGTCTCAAAGTGCCCTCTTACCTCTCCTTCTCAAGAAAGGATAAACAGCGTAAATTACCCTAACTCTAATAGCACTGTCTTATTTTATTGTTGGAAACAAGTATCAAGTCCTTACTGACTCCATTGTCATTCTTCGTAGTTGCACGATTCCTCAGACCAAGCTAAAAACAAAGAAACTATCGTCACCATTACAGAAGAGGGAACAGTCAAAACAGAAGACGCGAAAATCCAAGACACGAAAGTCGTCAAAACTCCTGATGTAAAATTCAAGGATGCGAGATCGGAACGACCCTCACAAACCATTATCCTGTATGAGGAAGGTGGTGGTGTTCTGACAACAGACCACGAAAATGATAGTCTAAACATTTCTAACCAAACGGTGTACTCTGCGGATGAAATTCCAAACAAGAAAAGAGCGATCAATACTTCAAGAAAAATAAAATCAAGAGAATCTACAGAACTTACTGAAGGACGGCTCCAATTGAAGAACTCTCTCACTTTGCGTGAACAAGCAGTCCAAACTGAGGAATGCCTAGATGATCAAATTTTATCGTTTTCACGTCTTAAAGAGAGAAGCCTGCCACAGAAGGTAGAATTTTCAGATGACGATGTGAATTTTCCACAATCTCAGTCCAGCAGTGAAGGAAGCGCTTCTTTAAGTCCAATGAGAATTGGCAATCCCCGTTCGTACAATTCATATCTGGCAAAGAATGGAAACGAATCTAAAGAAATTAAACGTGATCCTGTAAATATCCCGTCTCAGTTAAGTGAAGAACAAGGAAAGCTAGAAAACGACATAGAAACCTCTCCATATTCAGTGTCTGCATTAGTCTCCGCCTCGACATCGATCATGGCTGATATAGATGGGGATCAAAAACAAGGAAGTGAAGATTATTCGATGATGATGTCGTTCACGCCATTGGCATTTAGTGGTACGTGTATAGAAACAAAATTAATCTTAATTAATCGATTTATTTATTATTCCATTAAACTAGCTCAAACTAACTTGTTGAATGTTCAACCATAGAATCAACTAAATGACGAAGACAGAATTTACTGGATTGAAAATCCTTAGCTTCTACAAGGACTAATAAACCATTTTCGTATTCTCAGTATTGGACTGGCACGAGCTTGCAATGGAGGCGAATCCGGGGGAATCTTTTCAATATATTTCCCCCGCATTAGCCTCCATTGCAAGCTACAATCTTAGACAAAAACCTTGAAACACTTTGAACATTCTCGCACCGTCCTCCTCCCGTTTTCAATGTTCTTGTAGCCAGTCAAACAGTAGAATGTCATTTCAACACTGTTGTAGCCAGTCAAATAGTAGAATGTCATCTCAACACTGTTGTAACCAGTCAAACAGTACAATGTCATCTCAACACTGTTGTAGCCAGTCAAACAGTAAAATGTCATATAAACACTGTTCTAGCCAGTCAAACAGTAAAATGTCATATAAACACTGTTCTAGCCAGTCAAACAGTAAAATGTATCCCAACACTGTTGTAGCCAGTCAAACATTAAAATGTCATCTCAACACTGTTCTAGCCAGTCAAACAATAAAATGTCATCTCAACACTTTAAAGGGGTGTTTCAAGGATTTTTGGCGAGGATTGTAGTTCCAGTCCAATATTGAGAATACGAATATAACCCTAACCCTAACCCGATTGTTCTTAACATTTCCGTTTGTCTAGGTGATCGTCCCGAATCAGCGTTGAAAAAGGAAGCTTCCTACTCGAATCTCAACCAACCGGTAGAGCGATGGTTGACTGAAGAATTTATGGTGAGTCAATCTTAAAAAGAACGTGAATAATGACCTTGAATTTATGCTTCGCGCAAGGTACGACCTGAGCCTAACCACGTGAAATTCTCAATTTTAAATTCTTCGGAAACATCCAAGTGATTAAGTGAGCGGCTTAATTCTTCTTTTTCTTTGGATTTCAAAACTGTGTTAACCTAACACTAAATGTCCCAAGTTTTAAGCCTTGATTTCAAAAATACACCTGTATATTTTAACTGGACTTTGCGTATGTAATGGTCTGCCATTACTAATTTTAGAATCTTGAGAGAACTGGATCGAGGAGAAAATGACGTAAAACAGTCACTAGTTCAAGACTGCAATGCGTTTGTATGCGGGCTGAATTAATATGCAGCAAGAGAGTTTTGGGCTTTCCGACTTTTTTACTCGTGTTTTGCATATATAATAAGCTGCATTTAGACGCTGAAATTTTAAGCTAAGGGGTAAATGACGTCACTTTCCCATAGGGTCCAATCAGTCAGCTTTGAACTTGAGTAATGGCAGACCATGATATCCAAAACTTACACTTAAAATAAACAGCCTTTGGATAAAAATCAAAGCTCAAAATTTTCCAATAAGGTGCCAAGCCAACACTCGTTCAAATTCGGAAGAGAAAAAAGGAATTGATTTTTTTTTTTTACCATAATAGCACTTTAGTGTATTTAAACCTCTAGCATTAGAGTACAGAGCCAGACCACATATGAGAAAACGTGAACACGTATGTTTTCCTCCATGCAGTAGAACATGTTTTATTTTTTAAGACCATGTGAAGCCCATATCATAGCTGTATATGTTGCTGGTCAAATCCGGTCTCTGGTTGAATCCGGCTTTACCAAGATTAAATTGGTGATCCTCATTTTACCTGAGGTTGAATGTGCACTCTACCTACTTTAAAGCAGCTATCAACCCCCGAAAAGGATTGAAAACACCTATAACTTCCCTCCAGCTCTGTCTTACGCATCTCTTCTTAAGTTCGCTTTATGTTATCGGTTAAAGGATTCATACGCTTATCCACTCAGTCTCGACATTTCAACATGGTAAGGCAATATTGAACTGTTCTACGAACTTACCAGTAATCGAACTTGGACCGTCCAGATCTATATAGTTTTGTGCCTTTGCCACTACATTATGACGACAAACATGCTCAACCAAACACATTTTTTTTCATTATTTACTTTTTGTATAATAAATCGATGCATATCCATGTGTAATAACCAAAACTAATCTTAACCTGACCCTAATTTTAAGTTTCTTCACTTCATATGAGTGCGTATTGAACCTTGCTAAAATGAGGATCACCGATTCAACCTAGGTTAAAATGCTGTGAGCAGATTTTACCGGCAACATATATAGAATAAGATTGATGCAGCGTCTGAGTTGAACTTTAATTAAGAGTATAATGTTTCGTTCATTCTGTCACTGCAGAATTATGCAAACAATTTTCGTCAACATGGATATGACACCGTGGGATTTTTGCCTGGAATGACGGAAAAGGTAAAGTGATACATCCACACAAGTTCTTTAAAGGTATAATTAAAAAAAAAAACCAAGTTAACAAGGAAACATTAAGCAGCTTTTAAGTCAAATAAAGACACCATTTGCCACTGTGAAGTGACATGTGATAAACTGAATTCAATTCTTAGAGACCCTTTGATAATGTGACCGGCACTTTCTTAACAGGATCTTGAAAATATTGGCATCGAGATAAGAGGACATCGCAAGAGACTCCTACGAGAAATCAAGAAAATCCCACGGGTAGATATTGAAGAGGGTATTCCGGTAAGTCATGGATAGGAGCCTCGAAATTTTTTCCTCAGAGTGGAAGTGAACAGAACAGAGTTACAACGGATTACACGACTGTCCTCTCTGGAAAATACAATGGAAGTTTGTTTTAGATGAAAGAGACAAATACTGGAAGATAATGTTACATTTAAGGCCGTCTAGGTCTTTCTTTTTATCAAAACAATTATAAAAGATCGTTCTTTTTGTTGATTTTGATATTATTGCAATTGCATGTGACTTTATCCTTGAGACATCATTTCGATGGATTCTCTACTACAATTAAAATGTCAATTAAGATTTTCCTATCTTGTAGGACAATGTTGAAGAGTGGTTGAAGGAACTTGGTCTGGGGGAATATTGGCCCACTTTTGAAAGGAGTGGGTACAAAGAGCCAAGCGATTTGGAAGATATAAAAAACATGAAAAGAGATGGCTTAAAGGAAACGTTTAACATTTACAAGACAGGCCATTTCAAGAGACTGTCATCTGCGATTCGGAAGCTCCAATACCCTAATCAAGGTAACAAATGGTTTATCAAAAAGGGTCCATTTTACCCTTACTTATGGTCAGTTTTGCTTAGCCTGGAAAAGGTACGGCAATAAAAACGACCCAACATAGTTACCTATTAGTTAACATTCTTTCGTTCATCTTGTGTCCAAAGCAAAATTATTTAGACATGTCCCATAAAATATTGCATGGTGAATAGACACGGTAAGGAAATTTGCTCACGTTTTTGGCAATCAGACGAAAATATCTCTCTACTTGTATTCTGTGAATAATTTTGAACCTGCTCTGTGATGAAAGGATGAGAGAGACACGACAGGGACTTTTTGCAGGCTCTGGTTCCCTAGAAAGTGTTTTCAACGATAGAGTGTTTTGCTTAACTAAACTCTCAGGGGCACCCAACGACCAATTTGTTGTAAAATGTATTATTATACCCCAGTTAATGAAAATACATGTTATTCAGGCATTTTCAGGTGTTTTTCAGTGTTGCTGGGAAAACATTATCTGTTCCTTTTTCCCAGCAAGACACACAAGAAATTTCCCAGCCAGCTAGATAAAATTGGTCGCTTTCCCAGCCAGCTGATCAAATTTATTTCCCAGCCAGGAAATCCGGGCGCTTTCAAATCCCTCGATCCAAAACGACCGAACAAAAGCGACAAAACCGGGACAAAACAGGTTTTTTCCGCAAGCGCAATCACTCTGACCAGCCGTTGTATGTTTGTGACTACTCTCTGGGAGAGGGAAGGGGTTCCTTTTTTTTTTTTTGTATTTTTTAGTCGTCCTCAGTCTTCAGAGTTTCTACAGCCAGCTCGGGTTGAAATGCTAGAAAAAGTCAGTAATTCCCAGGCAAAACCTCTGTCAATAACAAAATTTCCCAGCCAGCTCATCAAAACACCTGTATTTTTGCCAGCCAGCAAGATTCCTCTGGGAAACAGATAAAGTGAGGAACAGATTCGTTGGGTGCCCCTGCACACTGCCTCCTTCTTATACCACATCCCCCTCCCCACATATACCACATTCCCCTCCCCCCAATTAAATGTTGTGTGAGAATTTTTCGGGCGACTGCCAATAGTTGTGAAAATCAAGGGTGTTCCAACAAACGTGACGAGTAGTGTATTTGTTTCAAGGAAATCGGCAAATCTGTAGAGGGTGTAAATCGGATGTCAAGTCTCTTTAGAAAAGAAGTAAACTTGTTACTAAGATAAACGGATTGTCTGTTCGCATGCCTGGTTTTTAAAAAAGTGGATAGTTGGTCTGAACATGATAATAATCAAGGAATATGTGTTGGAGAGTGTTTAGAAGGCCAAATAATTATAATTATAAATACTATGTGGTGTATTAGGGAACATCTTTAATACGCTGTGTACCCCATTTCCAGTAAAGTAGTTGACACTGTGTACTTTGATTAACGTAGCGTGCACATGACATCGGGGGCTTTAGTTATTATTGAGACGAGAATCGAGCGAAATAAAGGCGTTCTTCCTTGCACTAGTACCGATGTTGGCATTTGAAGGAGTGACAGCGGTTAGCGAAGGGAATAACGCTAGAGAGGTGGGATTGCTGACATCTCGTGAGTTCGGTGTGTATTTAATTATTATAATATACCGAGTCGTGCCGATGTGGAGCTTGTACCAACTCAAGAAGAATTTACAGGATGATTAAATCAAATTTGACTTACTGAATGCAAATTGGAAGCGATCGTCAACGATCCACCGTGCGATTCACAAGACATAGTTTAGCTCGATATGTAAGGGGGTAAGAGTTTCCAGGAATAAGAGCCATCCTATCCCGATGCTGTACTCCAAACTAGCTTGGAAATGTGAAATCAAAAAAATCCCGGTACATTTCCTGCTATTGCGGCACGGTTCACCATGGTGAATCGTCTGTTTAAAGAAATGAACTGTTTATCTTTCACCTCACCGACGGTTCACGTTGCGATTCACGATTCAAAGCCATGTCGTCACAGACCAGTGATTGCAAACGTCTAATTACGTTTTCATATTTTCAAACCTATACTTTTCTTCCTTATAACAAGCATTAGACGGGCAAAATTTAGAAAGGATTTATTGGGTTATTTCACCCTTGTGCATACATAAATTAACCTAATTAATGAAAGTAAACAGTGGTATGGTCAAAAGTCGGGTATGACAAACAATGGACTTGTTTTGCACTTTAACAGGGAAATTACAGAATTGTCGTTTCCCATTAATTAATAACATGTGTCGTTTTCATTAGCTTTATATTTTCAGAGTTTAAGCCTGAGTTTTTCAAAATCGGAGCACCAACCATTGCCGATGAAACTGCTCTTTTGCTACAACTGATTTAGTCGGTTCTATTGCAGAAAGAAACGTGTTCAGGGGCTGTAATATATTTGCATAGCTATTCTGACTCCTTGGTGTATATGTCAATCAACGCTGACCGTTACACTTGATAACCATGTCAGTCCGTTTGGGAATCGAGCTTATTAAAATGTTCAGAGGACAAAAATGTACTTATCACACGAGTTTGGAAGTGGTGAAATATTGCACGGCGTATATTGCATTGCACGGCTTGATACTACACGTACACCATTACTTAGACAATACTGTAGGTAAAGACAGATTCAACCTGAGCCCGGATTTGAGCGATACACACTTTATTCAAGGTATGAAATGATACACGAAATAAATCATATTAAACTGCGGATATGGAATCAAGAGAAGCTATGAACCTCGCAGTTATGAACGCAATTTTAGCAACTGCGTAGAGAAGCCTTAAAAACTTTTCAGGCTTCTCTACGCAGGTGCTAAAATTGCGTTCATAACTGCAACAATCATAGCTTCACTCGACATTTTGTTCAAGATGTAAAAATCAAACTATCTAACAAATACAAAGACTAAAACGTACAAAGTAGAACGCATAATTAGATAAAGTGCACCGTCATCATTGAAGAAAACACATATCTGTTTTTCATATAACACTTTAAGCTTTATCACTCAAGTTCCTCTACCGTAGTGTACTGATGATGAATTTATATTTCAGGACAGAAGAAAATCCGTCTGACGCGCCGTGAGCTCGATCGTCTTCCTCTAGGCTACCTGGATGATATCGACCCCAACGAGTGCGCATTTTGGCATGGGTTACGTGAAAGGTGTCTTATTCCTGAGCTCTCTGCTTTTGATCAAACCTCGAGCCTCAAGGAAAAACTCGTGGAGCTTCGAAACACATCATTAGTGGTGTTCGCAGTCACAAATGCACTGTGGATAATCATTATACTGACTTTGGTTCAACAAAAAGACCTTAAAGTATTGGGTGTCGATGTTATAGGGCTCGGTTTCCTCACTATCTATGGGTGTATCTTTGTTATACAGTTTCTTGCCCTTTTAGGTCATCGTTTTAAAACAGTAATTCATGTTTTAGCGCGTACCCCTTGGAAACTAAGTCCAAAAGTTGGAAACAATCGTGTTTCTTCCGCTTAAGCATTCAGGTGTTCAGGCTGAGAAGTGAGAACAGAAAATATCCCAGAGAACTCATTTAGCGGACAATGTATTTTGAGGCCAGTTTGCGGAAAATTTTAAACACCTCTCCTAAAGGCTCACCCAGTCTTCTATTTTCCTACCAACTCACGATTATCTAGTCTAAGATAAATTTTGCTACTTTTGAATAAAATTAGGCCTACTTACCTCATTCCGGTTCCATGTTCCTTTGTTCCCTGACAAAACTTGGCCGGTTTCTCCTTGTTACTACCGTTTTTTCTCTGCTATGGCATAATCTGATCGTGCCATGGCATCCCACAACTCTTGCCCCGAAACATTTTACATGTCTTACCATTAAACAAACGATTTTCTGTTATTCTAAACTTTGTGGGAACAAAAAGTCCTTGTAGGATTGATTCCAACTCACCACAAGGGTCGATGTCTGACTGTCAGTTATCCCGCGAAAAAAGTCGCAAACCGCGGCCCTCCTGAAAACATTGCCGTATTTTATTTATATTTCCCTGAATTAAATTCAAGTAATGACAATGTTTCCTTGTAATAAAAGATAGTACAGGATCCTTTGTGGACTTTACATTCCGGAGTAAAAGAATTCGCTTCAATGCTTTCTCATCGCGCAGAATGCCTATTGTTCTCTGGACATTTACTTCCAGTTAAAAAAATGTTGTAGATCTGTCATATCGCGCGTCATTATGCATAAACGCTTAGAAAGAGCTTCGGTCATTGGTTGCCATGAACGCACAACGACGCTCATTAACTCGATGAAGGCGGCAAACTTAACAATGAACGCAGAGCGCTATTGTCTTTTCTTTTGTTTCGCAAAACTGCACAGAATAATTATGCGCATACTTCGTACGGAACATTTCATGACACGGTTTTCCATTTTGCTTTATACCATGGGCAATTTTTTAGATTCGTTTTGTTTGGACAAAAGTTATAACTCACAAAGAATGATGAACTGTCAAATTATCTCTCCGCAATCGAAATAATTGTGTTCAGTGAAAATAAACACAACGTTCTATTTGTGAGTGTTTTGCGTTCGGAAGCTGCAGAGGTTGAATAACGAGCTTAATAGAAGAAAAAGATGCACCATTTGGAAAGATTGCGCTTAAAACTATTAAGTTATCTATTACCGCTACAGCGCTTTCTCTGAAAATCTTTTGTGCTGCTAATAGTTGATATCCACTGGTGCATTTCGATCCACCGGCACCCCTTTGTTCTGTCATTAGACTCTATAAATATTCCAGTTTCCTTCCTTTGCCCAAAATATTCGAACTGTTTTGAAGATGGAGAAACGTTTTTGATATTTGCAAATAACATGTTCTTCCAATAAATCCCTTCCCTGCTAGCAAAGGTCTCTCACGAAGAGGCAAAATGAGAGGATGGAGAGACCTCTGCCGGCTTCCGACGCGTTGTTTGATGAAGCCGCCGACCAAATTTCTGGTCGAAGCTTACCGGACAGAGCTGAAAAACGACTGCGCAAGTCACTGATCCCGCGGCACGAAACGCAGGCTCAAGGGCGCGCTCATTCAAAAAGACTATCTGTTCGCCGGAAAATGACAGCCGTTGATTAAATCAAAAAAATAAGGTCGCTGTTTGAAAGATAAGGATTTTGTCACAATTTTTGACGAGTTTTGATGTTTTTCCAAAAATTGAAGGGGTGTACAAATTGTGTAAAAATTGTTTTCGCGTGGTAAATGCACCTTTCGTGTGACTATACGGTGAATGGAGGTAACGAGCGCTGCAATGCTTACTTTTTTGACAGTGTTGGCTTTTGTCGCAAGTTTCTCGAACGGTTTTTGCAAGTTTTTAGTTTTCTGGGAGGACCAGAAATTCCCTTAAACCCTGTTTTGGCGATGTTCTGCCGGTGGAATTGGTGAGAGCTTCGAACTTATCGGTGGAGACTAGTTCGTCGAGTGGTTGCGATACAGGACAATGCCTCTTTGTCTGTGTCGGTAAAGAGACATTGAAAAACCTTATGACGTTCCAGATACTCTCTATAATACTCTGAACAATAAAGGAAGACAACTGGTGAATTATAGACCGGGTAGTGAATGGTGACACGCTTACAAAAGATATTTTGGCAAGCATGCTTAAGGGCCTACTGACGTATTTTTTGGGGTGCGTTGCTAAGGATGTAATAGTTAACTAATTCGAGAGAATTTGACATTATTTTGGTCAGTTTCCGACTTTTGTAAACCAATGACCCTAAATATGACGTCATCATGCCACGCCCATGGTCACGTGACCAGTAAAAGAAAACTCTAAATTTGTCTACGTGCTACGCTTTTGCTAATTTGTATTCGTTTTTGCATCCAGCCAAGCATGGTTTTCTTTTTATTTTTAAAATGTTCTTTTTAGAGAAATAAACGATACTGAAATACCCATAAAATTTTCAAAAAAGATGATTTGAAAAAATCAATGCTTACCTACATTCTGTATCTGGAGGTGAAACGTGCCATATGAAAAAAAATTAATTCAAGTCAAAGACCGCTGGAAATTTAGGTTTTTCCTTAAACCGGAAGTCAGTTTGTTTACGCATGCGCAGTTGATCGGAGAAGGAGCGTGAGGAAGGGCTAGGAAAACCTGCGATGCAAACAACATTTCATGCAGTGATTTTTGCTTGTGAATGGGTTTTCTCGTCAGCTCACTATATGATGACGTCAGTAACCGGAAGTAACATTTCACTTCCCTAGCAACGCGCGAAAAATCCGTCAGTGGGCCCTTAAAGCGATATTAAAATGGAGTATGCAAAGATGCAAGAACTCAGGCAAATTGACCTCCACGTTTCTCCAAATTTTAATACGAATTTATAATTATCATGAAAGCAAAATACATCTTTCGCTCTTTACACAGCATTTTTTGTTAAATTTATAGAAGAGCGATGAAAGCCAGCCCCAACAGAAACTGAGATAAACCGGTGAAAAGATTATACACTGTATGATACACAGAGAGCAGGCAAAAAAGTGCTTCATCCTGGAAAGCCCACTTACTGACATTAAACAGCTCAGAGAAAATTAATTTGCCCCTGATTTGCTTGCCTTTTAAAATAAAAATTCATCAGATCCTAACCTGATCAAGAGACGTCATTAATGTTATTTTTCTTTCAGAAAGTAAATCCTTTTTTCCATATTTAACAATTGACAAGAAACTACAAAAATTTTACAAGGATCAGTTCAGACAACACAGTGCATATTGCAAAACTGATCTAAACTTGAGACATTTCACACATGCATGCTACATTGTACTTGATGGGTTTGAACAAAATCTTTAGAGCATAGACAACTAGGAAACATCCCTGAAAGGGGCATTCCACAAAATTAATATTTTCAGCTGTATAGCAAGAAGTTCACCCTAGCATTATCTGCCGACTGGCGTAGGTGGTATTATCCTAAAAAGATGATTGTATATTAAGTAGATGGAATCCAGTCATCAGTATAATACACATATGCAAGGGCTATTCCATGTGGGTCCCAATGCTCAAGAAGATGTTTGTTTTTTATTTTAATTTTTTCTCTGACAACTTGTCATTGAATGTGTTTGAAGGTGTTCTGGGTTTCGACGTCACTACATGTATCTGAAGCATTACTGGGTTGGCAACTCATCAGATCAAAAGCATTCGCAAAGTTTGCGTGCAGGTGCAAACAACATGCATTTGTGATGTTTTTGCTTGAATATGTTGTCCCCATTTTTTTTATAAGTACAACATTTAAAAAAGTGGCATCTTAAAGCTCTGTGATGGTCCAAAAAGTTCATAACTGAAAAAAGGTTAAGGACTGGTATTCAGTTCTAAGAAGAAACTGAAAAGTTTGACAATGTGAAGAGTACTAAAGAAACTGCTTAAAACTCAACAGCATTGTCTGGATTTCTCAGTGACTTTATCCAGTCTTTTGTTCCACACTACCAACATGGACAAAGTGAACTCAATAAGATTATTGTGGTTTATTGCTGAGAAAAAAAGGCTGAATTTCTTCTCGCTCCTTTTAGAGC
>NW_027180246.1:200000-225000 GCF_036669925.1 Montipora capricornis | reverse complement strand
ATTTTTGGTACAAGTTGTGGCTATGAAGGGATTCTTTGACCCGGCCTGTTCGAGCTTTACAGTATCTTTAAGGTGGGAAACATCCAAGATTGTGACAACGGAAAGAGTTCGAGAAGCTGGGGAATGGTATTGTATTGTTTTCTATTGTCTGAGTTCGGAAAGTTCACTAATTTTCCAGTTGGCGCCAAGGGAAAAATACGGCTTTCAAAAATCCATTGCTATTGCAAGTTCTCCTCAGACTTTGCTAATGTAAGAGCAAGCAAAATTCCTTGTGGGTTACGGGTAGTTTTTATAGTAGAGTAGGACTACTACGCTATTGGTGGTAACATGGCAACGTCAAAAATAGGAATATATATATTAAGGATTAAGGGTGCCGATTTGGATGATGAATTTTTGTTCCAGATTCTTGCGGCTTTCCGTTGTACCTACAGTAGATGTAGGGAAAAGCCGCAGATAGCCATGTGTTTTTCGGAGTGGTTAGGGAGATTTAAATGACGAGCGACTGGCTTAGATGCATCCTTGTCATTCTTCTCAACATCGCGAAGGTGTTCGCGGAATCGGTCGCTTAGTTTTGAGTTTTCACCCTCACTTTCCATCCTCATAATCACGCAATCCAAAGTATCATTATTAATAATTTTAAATTACTCCAAAATGATCCCGTGACTGGTAGAATCTTTTCGCAACCTCCACGTATTTCATTCAAGCGCGACAAAAACGTTGACAACTTTTTAGTTAGAGGCGCACTCAAAACTAACGAGCATCCAGGCACTTTCAAATGTGCGCGCTCACGATGCAAATTTCTTCTTTTCATTCTTAACACTAGCAACATATCGGGACCTGAGCGATCTGTTAAGATGACCGATCGTTCCATATGAACCTCCGCAAATGCCATTTATTGCATAACCTGTACGTTATGCAATAAATTATACATTGGCGAGACAGGTAGACGACTAAGCGACCGATTCCGCGAACACCTTCGCGGTGTTGAGAAGAATGACAAGGATGCATCTAAGCCAGTCGCTCGCCATTTAAATCTCCCTAACCACTCCAAAAAACACATGGCTATCTGCGGCTTTTCCCTACATCTAGGTACGACGGAAAGCCGCAAGAATCTGGAACAAAAATTCATCTTCTAAATCGGCACCCTTAATCCTCACGGGATTTATTTGACGAACGCTTTTCATTTAACTAATATATTCCTATTTTTCACGTTGCCACGTTACCACCATTAGCGTAGGCTCGATTTCCGCCGCTCTCTCGAGTTCGGGTATCCTCCCCGAGAAGAGACGGCTAGACTCGTGAGCGGTAGATTGTGTCGGTGACGTAAATTCAAAATATAATTTATGCGAAGTTAATAGTTGCATTAGACAACACAAAAGATTGATTTTATCAAACAGTAATTACATAACAGTGCTTAAACGTCTGTGCGAAGTTTCCAAATGATGCGAGCTTGAGTTTGTGGTTAAATCAGAGTTAGTAGAGTTAGTAGGTTAAATGATCAATGTGAGTTTGAATTCAAGCGGCGAATCATCATTCATCAACAAAATCTTCGGCCGCTTCAAATGTCTCAGTCGGTCTCACCGGCCCCCTCGTTCTGCCACCACGAAACGCCTCAGTAATTTCAATTGATCTTGAGGAATTTTGCTTGCTCTTACATTAGCAAAGTCTGCGGAGAACTTGCAATAGCAATGGATTTGAAAGCCGTATTTTTCCCTTGGCGCCAACTGGAAAATTAGTGAACTTTCCGAACTCAGACAATAGAAAACAATACAATACCATTCCCCAGCTTCTCGAACTCTTTCCGTTGTCACAATCTTGGATGTTTCCCACCTTAAAGATACTGTAAAGCTCGAACAGGCCGGGTCAAAGAATCCCTTCATAGCCACAACTTGTACCAAAAATAATAATTTATGCCTGCTCGATTTGTGCAGGCGAGTTTCTGATTAGCGGATATTAACAATGGCTCATCTCACCCGTCCAGCCGTGATTTCGGGAGTGAGCGCTGGCTCATTTCCCGAAACAGCGGCTGGTAATCGAGCCTACCAATAGCGTAGCTCCTACTCTACTATAAAAACTACACGTAACCCACAATTCCTCGATTCGCTCTGACGAAGGGCTAACGCTCGAAACGTCACTGAGCTTTTAGAATCTCTGTACGGTGGCCAATTTACATTATCAACTCCGTTGATAAAACCAAATTTTGTATACTACTTCCTCACCGACAAAGCACCACAGTTTCTTTAGAAACTACCCCCTTCCGACAAATTAAGCCTGTTGTTAACAGCATTGCAGTTGTTTTTGTTACATTCTTATGTCACTTGCTTGTTATTTGTTACACATAACGGTTGTTGATTAAACAATACTTGTCATTACAGGTATTCAATTCTTATGATGTTTATGCAAAGCCATTCAACAGATGTTCTAACTTCACTCATACACTTGCTAAACTGCTGCATCTGAGGAGTTAAGTTGGAATTCCTGAGTGGACCCTGCAAATGCACCCTTAGTGGGTATGCAGGGTCCCCATAGATGCACAGAGGCTGCCCAGCAGGCAAGATTGCATTCTGCTGCAGTTCCCTCAAGAGACCAGACTCTGCCAACATACTTGCATCGTGTTTTCTTCCTTCTTTACATGGTGATCAACATTGAAGACAAAATATTTTTACGTAATAGATTAATACTTTTCCTCATTGTGAGGGAAGCACTGGGTGTGTTCACAGACCCATAAACCATTGACAAAGTGGGGAGGTAGTCAGCAAACAATATTTATCCCTGTGGTTCTGTTACCTCTGACCTCCTGTGCTTGTAGACTTCAAAACCATACCCTTCCCTGCCCTCTTCGGGTTCTGTAAATAAGACGTTGGATGCCGGATCAACTAAATATGGAGGAGGGTAAGGACCAAACTGTTGCTCTATTAATGGGGATTTCTGAAGTTCTCTGGTTAATAAAATGAAGTTAAATTACTCCCTCCCCTCCCAGTGTTGATCCCCCTACTCTTGATAACCCCAATAACTATAGTCAGGTTTTTACCTTACCGACTGGGCCATACATGTTACACATGGAACACATCCGCCAGGAGGAGGACGTCTGCGCGGTTGTAGAGATTGTTGTAGTCCCCAATGTTGCGACAACCAAAAGCCTCCCAGACCTGCTGTGCGTGGGTTTAGTCTTACTCGAAAATGTTTTCGTTGGAGAGCTTGCTGTAGAAGGCCTCCTTTTGAGGCAGCTGGGGCTGTGAGAAACGCTACCAGGAATCCATGAACTCGTCGGGGCACTCTCCGTTGCGCAGCAGGAGGTCTCGGCTTTTTGTTTTGTGCTTGTCTACCAACCCAAAGGCGGGTTTGTTGGCTGCCGCGAGCTTGTCGAATGAGGCCAGCAGAAACTGCGCGGCATCGATGAACCGAAACTACCTAAGGGAGAATGATATGTACTTCTTTGTGTTGTTGGGGATACAAAATATTTTGCTTTTGGTCTTTGAAATCACTTGCCTTAGCAGAAGTTTGTGAAAGACAACTGGTATTATGTTAGTTTTTTGGGGGAGAGCCGCAGCGCTTTTCCACGCACATGGCGGTTTTGTAGGCCCGCTGGTCCTCTGGTGTCATTTCTATGGCCTTGGTGTTGGCTAGCACTGTCTATTTTTTCATGCTCTTTTTATAGTTCTCGGAGGAGGTGTTCCACTGCTTTGAATCTTCGGTATTCTAGGGGCTGTTCCGTCTGTCTGTCACACTGCATCACGATGTAGCAGTAACTATATGCCTCGTGGTGCTGTGACTTCTGTATGTTTCTCTTCGTGGGGTCACGCTTTGGTTGAAAGGGCCTCGAAGTCGGCGTAGACCACAAACGGGGCCGGCAGTTGTTTGTGGTAGTTCTAGAAGAATACACTTAGGTTTGTGGGCTTCCAACAGGTCTTCGCAGACGATACCGAATTTTGTTTCACGGACTTTTTTAAATCCTGTTTCGGTTTTCCGTGTAGGTGCATGATGCACAGTAACCCGCGTTGCCAAAATTGAGAAGCGATTTCAAGGTTTGCTAAACATTGATAGACCAATTCGGCTAACTCAATGTTGTACCGGCAATTCAAATCCTTTGGGAATAAAACGTTTTGTTCCAAGTATTTCCATATCATTTAAATGTGAATACTACATTGTCGTGCAAATTCAACACACAAAGAATCTTAACCCCGAGAGATTTGAATTGGGTACAACATTGAGTTAGCCGAATTGGTCTATTGTCGCAAGGATATGGTAGAGCAGTCATGCGAAGAGTCTTTTCGACAGATGAAAGCTCATAAATTAAAATAATTCTGAACGTCAGGCAACAGTGAAGGTGCACAGTACTTCAAAGAGCGTCAAGTATATCTTGTAAACGTCGCTATACCAAAATGTCCACGACGATAAGTAATGCAAGCTCTAGCCACTATGATTTCAATGCGGAAAAAAAGGACAAACGTACTTACACTGTAGACAGAAGGTGTTCATCTATTTCAAACGAGAGCACCAACGTTGAAGATGGAAACTGTTATGTAATGTCTCTTCAAATTATAAAATGGATCACGGCAGTTATCCTAAGCACATTAGTTCTATTCTGCGTTGTGGCCAGCAAAATTTGTCTTTTAGCACTTGGACAACACTATAAAGGGATTAAAGGGTCTGGAAATGATACAACCTCTACAGAAGATCACAATGTACCTATAGAGACGCAAAAACAAGCGTTGTTTTTTATGCTACTTCTTGCTTTGATGATCCCTCAAGCTATGACGTTGCTTTATGCTTCATGGACAAGTTTGAGGAGGAAGAGTCGACCGTGGCCAAAGAGGCAAGGATTTTTAGCGGTAAGAATAATTGCTCTCTTGAATAAAAAGACGATACTCCATTCATAGATAATTAACTTACAACGTATCTAAAAATTGCAAAGATGGAGCAATTACCATACAAACACGAAAAAACGCCTCAATCCTTCGTTTCCCTGTCCTCTTGCTTTTCTAAACTTACCCTCCCTTTTTTACTTAATTCCAGCTACGACCTGCAAGTCACACGTAGAATATGTAAATTATACTCATTGTTTCACTAATTTTTAGTTCAACGTATACTAGCATTGTGTCTCTTGTGACATTTACTTATTGACGAGTCTTAAAAAAGAGCGGTGAATTCAAAGTTGCCTGATTCATTCGCTATCACTCCCCATACGGCGAACCCTACTTTTTGCAGTACAGTGGCTGATGCAGACAATTTCTACAAACATTTTTCACCCCTTCAACAAAGAAGGGCAGACCACTGCACTGAACTCGTTGCTTAGGTACTGTCGAGTTTATTGAAGTCACAGTGATTCATTTCAATTACTTGATTGATATAACGGGTAACCGGTCGACCGAGAATCTCATTTTGAACATTGATTCTATGCAAAGCTTGAGTAAATGCAGGTTTCATTGGCAAAAGGTAAAGAGAAATGCAAAATTTACCATTACTGTTAAATGTTGGTTGATTTTCGTTTAGGGGTGGCTAAAATCAGCGGACAACAAAGGCCGCCTTTTTTGGTACTTAGTTGTCTTTGCGGAAAATGCATTTATCTCCACGCGTGAAAAGATCACTGTTGCTATGGTTACATATCAAAATCGCGCCTTTCGACACCTTTCGTGAAATGATTTAGTATTTCATTAATGTTTATATCGTAAGTAGAAGATTACATGGCCGCTTGGAGATATGAAATTTCTCTTCTCGCTGCGGTCACTCGCGAAATATTTTTCAACACTCGAAAAGAAATTTCGTATCTCCGCGCGGCCATGAAATATCCACTATATCTTATCAAAAATGAAAACATATTTTTTGATCCAGGGAAACTTCAGCAATTTATTTAAACCCATGCGTTGGTTTGTCGTTTTCAATGCAGGTGATCTTTGGATCGAACGTGCTCGGTGTCTTACACCCAGGAATCTAAAAGTTAATAGGGGTCAATGATGAATTTAAAACTGACGGACAATAGCAATTTCAAATGTTCAATTATACACCAAAACCTCGAAAATGCTATTTTCTTTATGTACGTTGTCTTTCCTTTCCAATTTGAACAGACCAAGTCATGCTGGCGCTAATAATTCTGAGCCGGAAAGTATCTTAAGAAGTGATTTCAAGATCATTGATTAAATACAGACGGACAGACAGACATCGCAGTCATGCATGTAGAAAAATGCTGATTGTCATCCTTACTTAATGTTTGTAGCCTTGGGGGTAAAAAGCTATTATCTTCTTAAAGAGAAATCAAAAAAGTGACGTGGCTCTTGGGTCAGTACTTGCTCCTTCCGGCGAGGGACACGAAATATAGTAAAACCATGCCACATAGCTATCTCTTTTTAGTATCACCCAACTAGTGGGCTAAAGCAAATGCTGCATTTTGATTGGCTACGCTACTAGAGGACTAATAACAATTATTCCATGAGCCCGAGTTGAATATGAAGTGATAAAATAACCAACGAGCGCGTAGCCCTACTTTTACTTTTGAACATTTTTGCCCTTGTTCCATATCACGACTTTCCGTTTATTCTTCGCAGATTCTTTTCGGTGGGTTTCTAGAGACCCTTTCTCTTTGTTACATCACCATCGTAATGCTTACAGTTGTGCCCATCAACCCAGCCGCCATAGTGTTACTCATGTGCAGTTTATCTATGATTCCTGCCACCTGGGAAGCATTTAAATCGAGAAAGCGATGGAACACAGCACATGGAAAGTTTGCCTCTATTATGTTTGGAACTTTAGCTGTTTTTGCTGTGATTGGCATTGTACTGTTGCTGTTAAAGGTATTGAAAACGTTTGAGAATTATTTTTCTATGCAATTCCCGTTTGAATTTTAAACTTTGAGGGAAGATTATTTCACTGAAAACCGAAGTCTGAGCGCAAATCCGTGTTCCAAGACATTTTATTATATAGCTACTGATGAAATACTAGGATTTTGCTTTCTCTAAAAAAACATATCTTCACCGCGCGCATTGAAACTATATTTTTTATCTTTCACATGTGAGGATCTGCTGTCGTCATGGTAACTAACACGATTAGCGAATACAAAAGCGAGCTTCCTCTTGAAAGATACTTTCGTGCTGTAATAAAATTTTCCTCTGCTACATCCACATTTTTTGTAACTCAATTATTGTTTTTCAAAATTTTCATATCTAGTTTCATGTTACACAACATGTGTGTTTTAGTGATTGAGGACCACTTTGTCGCCATTCGAAAACGAATGAAACAAGTTGTTTTAAATCTGGACATTTCATCAGTATCTACATAATAAACAAAGCATTACATGACCGTTTGGGGATACGAATTCCATCTCGAACTTGTTCGCTGAGCTCACTCGTGAGGGATACTGTGGAACTCGTCCTTACGACCACCCCTTATTTACCACCACCCCTATATGATGCCCACTTTTTTATGGCCGGAACAAAAGTCCACAAATTCTCTTATCTGGAAGCCCCGTTAATCCCACCACCCCATTATTACACCCAATGACCACTTTTTGGTCCTCAGTCCTTATTTTTTTTATAAAATTACCCCCTTAATACGACCGATTAAATTGAGCAGTAATTTGACTGGTTAAATTGACGGCAGTCTCAATGAAAAAAAACTGTAGATAGCAATTTTGATCCAGCAGTTTTCCTCAAACCACTAGACAACTGGGAGGATACGTTGAGAAGTAGCGCATGAACGAGGAGAGAACATAAATGATGCTGGTGAGAGAGGGGTTTGTGTTGATGAAATCGATGTTCTCCTCCGGCAAATGTCATGCCCATTTCATGTATGGAAGCGACATCTAGCTTGCAAGATGTTTTGAATTTTTGAGAGACAGAGTTTGACACTGACTATATTTGATGTTTCGTTCAAGACTTTTCGGCTGGTGCTTGAGCCTTCACCAGAAACCGCTTTTGCGTCGAAAGCAGCTCAGAATTTTCTCAAAAGTTCCAGCAACATTCTTTGGCCAGTAAGACGAAATCATGGTCTCTTTTAACGTTAAATCTTTATTCACTTCCATGCCTGTGGATCTAGCCTCTCACCAGCGCCAACGAGTGGCTCCGAAAAAGATCCGAATTTAGTGAAACGTACAAATATGTCAATTAGCAACATCATGAAGCTGATAGATTTTGTTTTCAATCACAATTACTTCAAACACGACAACACCCATAACAAATAAGTCTGTGTATGTCTGACGGGTCACCCAATCAATCACGTCATAGCCGACCACTTAGCTCCGTAAATGGTAGGAAGATCAGTTGATCAACATCTCAATTCAATTAACCCCAAGCTACGGTTGACTGTAGACCTTGAGGACACCAATGGACAGGGACTAATTTTCCTAGACACTATCCACACAAGGAGTATAACTGAATGTTTACAGAAAGCCAACACACACACACAGATCGCGATCTCAATTCTGACCACCCCATGCATTCGCGTTGCTACGCAGGACAGAGAACATATCATCAACACAGAAAGGGAAACGCCAAAAAACGAAACGAGTCAAGGCTGTACTGCGAGACCATAATTGTGCTTCATCTGGCCTTCGTAGCAGGCGGTTTGGTGAATTTTAGAAGCTTCTTTCCACCGGGGTTGATTGAATGTAAATGGCCTCGCGAAAACCGAAGTCAAAAGAGCAAGCGATCACTGAAAACACGGATCGCAGAGCACAAAAGGACTTTTTCTATGTCTAACTATGACTCCAAGATCTCCTGCCATGTCCACGAAAACAACCATGAAATGGACTTTGGAAGAGTCAGAGTTGTTGGAAATGAGGCTAACTTTCATGAGAGGATCCGCAATCTGGAAATGACCACATTGCCATCCCAGAAGTCTACAAGTTTATGGCACAAGCATAAGTCTCGCGCTACGTTTTCTTAAAACTTCACGCAGAATTTCTTTCGGCGCGCGTTCGCTAATGAAGGCCCTAGCACCAGTCGAAACGTTTTGAAAGAAACATAAAAATAGTCATTGACAAACCATTATCTTACAGTGTTAGCTCCTGACAAAAACTACTCTGTTTGAACAGAGAAAAGCATATATCTACTTATAGCAATTATTTCTAGAAAGTTTCCAAAGTAGGTATTAAAAAATCTTTGGTTTCCAGGTCAGTTTACTGTCTACCTTATGGCGGTTGGAGTGGTTTACTGTGGCTAAGACTTATCATCTTAGCTCTTAGAATGTCACAGCTGCGCTAATAAAGCATTTTTTCGTGGCTGAAGCTAATTGATTTTTCATGTTTCTTATTCTAGATCCCTCATTTACCTGGTCGGGTAGGAATTCCGTTCGCTCTGACTTTTCTGTCTATTGCTTGGTCACCGAAGATGCGGAAGCTTCAAATACAAAACGAAGAACATGGGTTTGCTCAAGGCCGAAATGGTGTCAGTGGCTATGCCAAAGAGGCCGATGTCCAAGTTTCAAGGGTACAAAAACGAAATGCTAGCGCTCGAGGCAAGGCAGCGATTATCGCCTCTTTGTGGAGCATTTTTCTCACTCCTTTGGTAGCCACGTTCTTCTCCAAAATTTTTAACATTAACGAGTTGCATAACATTTCTGCTGGATTTAAGGCAATCAACACAAGTAATCCATCATTTGTGTTCTTCATCCTCCACGTTGCGGCCAGCTTCTTTGGTTACCATCTTGGATGGTTGTCTTGCTCGCTTTGTATGCAGCGAATTGCTTATGCACTACCCTTGACGCTGGCCACACCAATCGCAGTTCTCATTGTTCTCGTTCCGGGGTTTTGTGAGTCGAACATAATTGTGCTACCTTGTAAATCGGACGACCTCAATTTTATACTTCCTGCTGGATCCCTTTTATGGCTATCACAGTTCTTTGCAACGACGTATTACGTGTGGAAAAATAGAGGACTGATCATGGCCAAGGCGTATGATCTTCTTTGGATTCCGTCTTACAACGGTATGCAGCGCTATTCGAGGAAACACTATTGACTCATTTCTTGTAGTGAATGCCTTGCTTACTCGAACGACACAAGGAACAAAGACAAATTTCTTAGCATCATGGACATTGCTACCTTTTGTTTGTTGGCAAATGTTAAAGGGTCTGTGAATGTTGCTTATGTTAATGCTTGTGTCGTTCGTGTGAACCAGCCTTGCAGATCCCCTCCCCCCCCCCCCCCATGAGTCATGTTTTTTGTAGGCTGAAGTACCGATTAGTTGAAAAAGCAATGCAGTAAATTGTTGCATGAGATTTTTCAGGATAAAATTGAGTGATGAGTACCTTACCTCTAAGCACTTGTAATTTCCGATTATCGGTTACTTTTCTAGGTGTTTGCCTTGAACAGTATCTGCTACTGAACAGGCGGAACGAAGTGTCGGATGAAGAACACATCACACAGCAAGATCTGTCAAGCGATCTCAAAATATTTATCTGTACTACTATGTATCATGAAGAGGATTATGAAATGGAACAACTGCTTCGCTCCATTCACGATGTCGATACCCACAGTCAGGGATCTGGACGCTATTATGAGTCACACATCTTTTTCGACGGCTGTGTCAGAGCTGAAAAACTCAACAACTATGTTGTGCAGCTGGCCTCATTGGTGGGAAAGACTCTCAAAGTGTCAATAAGTGACTCTACTAAACTAAAAACCCCGTATGGAATGCAGCTCAGGTGGAAGCTTCCTGGTGGAATGGATTTCACCATTCATTTAAAAGATAATGTCAAGGTTCGAGAAACTACAAAAGCTAAAAGATTACATTATCACTTGACATATCCGGAGACCCGATGTTCAAGTCCCGTTCCATTCCACTTGTTGAAATTGATCCTGGTAGTCCCGGGTTCAAATTCTCTAAATAGCCAACTGGTTTGCCTCAGGCCTGTTGGGATTCTGAAACAGTTGTTGTTGTCGTCGTCGTCGTTGTTGTTGTTGTTCTGTTGTGTCATTCCCTTGATTATGTTTCATTGGCCCTCAAAATCCCCTGTAGAAAGTGGTTAATTAAGTATGTATTGTGTATTATTATCATTATTATTATTATTATTAAGAGTTACTCAATCAGTTAGTGCTTTCAAAGCGAGAACTCCCTGATGACTGAAGCGTCTATTAAACGAACTTTCCTTTCATTTTTCTGGCTTTTCCTTAGCGTCGTTTCTGCATCATCATATTTTGGATATCAGGTTTAATTGTTTTACTAAAATCTTCCCTAGGTAAAAAACAAAAAACGTTGGAGCCAAGTAATGTACATGTCATACATCTTGGATCACAAGAAGAAACTTCTGGAAGGTTAGTTATCGTTAGAATATATTAATGTTATGCGAGCCTTACTTTTCAAATTGAAGAAAAAAAATCTGATCCTTCAACAACTTCTCTTTCAGCACATGACGATCAGTGCTTTATCTTGACAACAGATGCTGACGTTAAGTTTACCCATGAGTCCGTTGAGGCGTTGATAGATCAGATTGTAGAGGATCCTCATACTGGTGCAGTTTGCGCAAGGACTCACCCGATGGGAAATGGGCCTGTGGTTTGGTATCAGATATATGACTATGCCATTGGTCACTGGTTTCAAAAGGTATATAAAGTTAGAAAGGCAACCCTCCTCAAAATGCCCTACGAGTTGCTCTGTGGACGCTTAATTAAGTCTGAGACAGACACATAAAGCAGCAGGCTCACAAGAGGAAAAAAGACATAATGTGTCTTTAGCTACATTCTCCTGACACAGCGTATTTTGATTTTCTATTAGAAGGAAATAATACGTTAGATTTCGAATCATCGCAGTTGTGACGCCACTTATGCAGCAACCACACGAAAGCCGGCAAATTTCGTGCTTGAAGATGACCGGAACTCAGAGTGATCATGATTTGAACGCATGACCTCTGCGATACCCGGTACAGTGCTTTGCCAATTAAGCAACATGCCTTCCTCTTCGAATTTATCTGATATATACACAATAGCTAATTTCCTCTGAATTGACTATTATCTTTAATTAAGAACACTGTGTCCCAGGACTTGTGATAACAAAGGGGAAAAAAGGAGATAAGCGCTTTGCCACTGAAGATCAATTAAGACACCGCTCTCCCATAAATAGATTTATATAAGTCTTCCATAGGATATCATTGCTGAAGAGTAACTAGGCGTAAGCTTCGATTTTAAAATGTCTATCTTTGTCGTGAGGTTTAGTAATCGACCTTTTGCATTGCTTAATATTGTTTGTTGCCTAGTGATATTACAGCATTCTGAAATTGATACTGTTTAAAATATTGTCCCTGAGCAGCTAGCCTTGAGGTAATCAAGTGGTTAGGTGACGGGTTAAGTTAATCAACATTCTCAGGTTCGAGTCATATGTTCATACACTTGGGAAATCTTTTCAAAAATATATGACCATTTCCCTTAATCCATATCAAACTTTCAGTCTTTTAAATAAAAGATAAATGATGGTTTGCATCTGACATCACAGCGGCCATATTGGTGCACAGAACAATGCAATTAAGGACGGTGCCTACTATTGTTATTGCGCATACGTTCGGCGCATCTCGAGATACTCGGATTTCTTATCGTTGATGCTTACTAATACAGGGATATTTCTGCGCGGTTTAAAACTATCCGGAGAAAGTAGATCTTAGTAAGTACCCTTGGTATCCAAAAAGAAAATTGGGGGTAACCATGCATTTTTGAGAGATAATTAAACTTCAATTTTAGAAAGAACGCTATACATTGCTTTATATTTTAAAGATTTTTACAAATATTATTCATGAATTATCTTTGAAAAATGCGTTGTTACCCCCAATTTTCTTTTTGGATTTCATTAACACTTGTTAAGATCTACATTTCCTGCATAATCACACACCGGGGCAAAAATATCTTTAATTAGTAGGCACCGTCCTTAATGTATTTTGGGCATTTGTTTCTATTGTTATGCAAAACTTGAGGGGCCATTTTCTATTGTTTTGTACGCCAACAAGGCCGTCCCATCACGTGTGTTACGCGTGAACATGTAACTCAACAAGAAATTAGCATACGTAGCTTATTACACGTGCATTTGCAATGTGCAGTAAATTAGCATATCTAGCTTGTTACTTCAGACTTTGACGTTTCGCTATTAAAGCAATAACTTTATCGAGAGCCCCACGCCATCAACACGTGGATGCAAACCAAGAATAGTCAATTTAGAGGAACTATCAGATAAATTCGAGGTTGAATTGAGCCATCAAGCCAACTGGATCCTGGCCATTTTGTGACTTCATATTGGGGCCGCAGGGGAAGTGGAAAAGGATAGACTTTATATGAAAGCCATGTACTTTTATTTTATTTTTACACTCAGAATTTTATGCTTTTGGGGCTACGTAGAACGTTTGACATGAAAGACGGCATTTGAAATAAACATAACATGTACAGTACGACGTTAAGAAGCCAACCGATGCGAGAAGTGAAGCAATGAATTGCCTATCTACAAAGGTTAATGTCGTTTATAAAGAAGACCTGTGAGATTTGAAATAAGATCATACATGTGCCCAACCAATAACACACACCGCCCTTAAATTAGTCATCAGTGGCAGAAATTGAGGAAAATTTGCCAGATGGTAATGTTTGAGAGTTTAGATTTCTTTCGTTATCCCAGGTATCAAATCACATGCTCGGTTCCGTGTTGTGTTGTCCGGGATGTTTCAGCCTTTACAGATGCCAAGCTGTTCGAGATGTTTTACCAATTTACGCCACAGGAGTGGATCATGCCTTTGATTTCCTTACAAAAGACATGGGTGAGTTTACTTTGTAAATGTTTGAAAACGGAAGAATGATCAGATTACTACAGATCAGTACAGATCTTCAGATCGCTACTCGGACTTTATTGACGTTGAGGAGCTAGGAATTACTCTGACAAGTACTGTTGCAACAAAAACTGAGGCACACCTCGCCTGATATGGCATCCCTGAAACCATCTTAACCGACAATGGGCCTCAATTCATCTCTTCTGATTTTGAGCCAAATCACAAACTCACCCTACTGGCCAAAATGCAACTGGAGGTCACAAGGATTTGTATGATGTTTTGCATCTTGTGGGCTGTAGATTGATTAAAGTACCAAAGAATTGAATAAAGGAAACAATTAGATTTTTTTTCACTGCCCATTGTAAGTATAGGTTAGCAATTTCTTGTGGCCTCTACATAACACCTGTTCAAAAATGTGTGAGCCACGTCTTTGTACACACACACACACACACACACACACACGAAAAAGGCGGACAGCAACAGAACATTTGTTCGCTTGGACAAGCCAAAAAAGAATAGAGTTTTTCTCTTCGCTGTTGTAGCGAAGCATGTCTTACCTATTGGCTAAGAACTTTCTGTTTGCAATATTTATGTTTGATAGTTTCGTATGGATTGTATTTGAAGGTGAAGATCGATGGATGTGTACCTTAATGATACAGAGGGGTTGGCGATTGACCTATTGCGCAGCCGCAGTCGACAGTACTTATTGTCCGGAGAGTTTTGATGAATTCTTCAAACAAAGACGTCGATGGACTCCATCCACTTTAGCTAACTTGGTTTTACTCATCACAGAGTTCAAAAAGACGCTGAGGGCAAACGAACATATCTCTTTCCCCTTCATCTTGTACCAGGCCTTTCTTGTTTTCTCTTCTGTTATCGGGTAGGTGCGATTGTAAAATTTATTGATAATCCCTAAGGCTCAAAACAAAAATAGTCAACGAAAAATAAAAACTAATCGCACAAAACAGATGACTTCTCAACTTGTGACGTTTTTGTACAAAAGGGAACAAATTAGATAACTTTTCTACAGACGGAAACAGACATATGCACCAACTGACACATAAATAAAATCATATCAGTAAAATGTAAAATATACATAATATATCAGTCTGTCTGATGAAATACGCTCTGCCCCACTATTTGTCCTTTTATCAATGAAACAAATTAGGAAAGAATTTTTCAGTAAATTATCTCATTTTTTCACCTTACTTGTGTTGTTTAATTACACAGTTTTGTACTTTGATTTGTCTCTTAGTTTAACACGGTATGTTTGCTGTCCATTGGAGGCCAGAACTGGAACAGGTTCAAAACCCCCGTGTTCAAATAAAGTGATGTGTGTAATAAATATAAAAAAAGGGATTTCAATATATTCTGCATAGACATTCTTTGCTTTGGTTCATCACAACCTCGTTTCCAGGGTCTCCTCGGCTTTTAACATGGCGGCGGGTCTGGAGAAGACCCCGGCACACAGTAGATCACGTGATTAAGTTGGACAAATATGCTTTTTTTTTTTTTCAAAATGGTCAAGGTGAGAGTAAATCTGGGTACGACATCTGCTATATAACAAGTGATAACAAACAAAGGCGGGAATCTAAAGCCGTAAAATTTGAAGTACGGGAATATTGTAGAGGACAGAGAAATATTGTTTTACTTTTCATTTCTTGTTGTTTCAAACTACGTTATACGGCTATGATTTCTCGGGGTTGTCACTTTAAATCAGCTTCGAAACAGCCATTGAATACAGTTTTACCCGTACCATGACAGACACTTGATTGCCTTAAAATCAAGAGAAAATGAGGGGACAGAGAGGGAGGCTCCAGGTCCAGCCCTTGGGATATGTCATGTCCACGAAAGTTATTTTTAGACGAGCGGAAGTCTTCCGAGACGTCCGCATGCAGGCCAACCTCGTTCCGATGTTTGAAAGTAAATAAATATTAATCAGCATTCCACTTGCGCCGTCATTTTCTCTTTTCACTAAAAACCTGAGAGCGAGGCAAGACTGCATGCGGACGTCTCGGAAGACAGACTTCCGCTAGAACAAAGACTTCCGCTCGTCTAAAAATAACTTTCGTGGACATAACATATCCCGGCCAACGCCCTGAGCCTCCCTCTCTGTCCCCTCATTTTCTCTTGTTAAAATCCAATGAGCTACGGTTTAATGAAAGCCCTGGTTCTAGCTTTTTTCTGGTAACATTAAGAATAATTTCAAGAAACTGTCTTTTTTTCCATAATTGTCGGACTAGATCTGCTACTAATTTCGACAATGAATTGAGGAAGCTAGAACTGAAAATATGAAATGAGCCTTCTCTATCTCGGTTGCCCTGATTTGGAATGCCTTCCACTCTCCAACACAACTTCTAATAAACATGAGCATTTCTGATAAGACTACAACTCTCAAAATTATAACATTGCATGTTACTCCCAGCATCGGCCTTTGGCAAAACTGGGATCAGATCGGATCGGAATGGACCAGATCGGACCGGACCGGACTGGATCGGATCGGAAGTCGAGGTGATTACAGATTCCGAAGTGGAATTGGAATTTCTCTTCGAAGGAAAGATATGCTGTGACGAATTGTCGTCATAAGCGAATTGACTGCGCACGCAACGGTCTCCTTCTTCAAACATGAAACTGACGACAATTCTTTACTTTACCCCAGTCCCTCACAATTGTAAAATAGGTTGATTCAGAAACAGAAACCGGAATATCAGGTCACGATGGCGCGCGCCGCAAAAATATCCATATTAAGTCACATTAGAGTAGAGTCCAAACTATTCTGCAACCTCTCCCTTTCGTAAATTGACCTTCCCTTTCTGTTGCTAAATCAACCCAATAAATCTTGACCAACAACAAATATTCAAGCGCATATTGACGTTGTGTCATGGTTTACGCTAGTGACGTGCTTACATGCACATGGTGCACAACGTTAACAACTAATCTTTATTCAAAAGTACTCGGATAAAGGTCATGTGTCTGATTACAAAATGTGTTCAATAATAAGTTCAATAATAAGTCCCCCTGGAGGGAGGGGAGTCCCAGATTGCTCAGTGAGTTTTGTTTTTAGCAATTTGAGACTCCCCTCCCTCCAGGACTTAGTATACTCGTCACCAGACGTCCCAAGTTCAGTGCCAATTTGAATTGGACACTTTGCGAGGACAACGGCTTCTGGTTGCAATTTTACCAGGTTAACTTACAGGTATTCTCTTGAGATCCTCCTTATATGACGCCTTTAATCAAATACCTTTGTCGGAAAAGGAATAAGCACACCAAGAAAGGACATGAACACGACCTACAGGAACGCATTAACAATCTCATCCGAAGAATCAAATGCAATCTATTTTCCAGGAGAACAGAAAATATGAAACTGGATCAAAGAAATGGTGGGACACTGTACAAAAGATCACGAGAAGAAAACGCGGCAGCCAGAATCTCAGTTCTATCTTAAGGCAAAGCCAAGCACAATCAACCAGTACTTCAAAGAGATAAATACAGAACCGGCATAATCCATCCCTCAGCGAATTCCCATACCACCTGGCACTCGCATCCCGGCTCTAGAGGCACACACTGTCCAAGGGTTCTTAGCACAGCAGAAGCGTACAGCACCTGGTCCAGATGGGCTTCCCCATTGGATGTGGAGAGATTTCTCTCACCTCCTGGCTCCGAGGATTACGAAGCTGTTCAGTCGTTCATTGCAAGAACAATTTTTGCCCAGTTATTGGAAACTTGCCAATGTGACTCCCATGCCTAAGGAATCCCCTTTAACGAGCTGCAATCAACTAACGACCCATTTCTCTGAAAAATATCATAACTAGACTCTTTGAAAAGCTGTTTGACGTCCTCGAGTCTCTCATAGGACCTGATCAATTCGCCTACAAAGAAAATTCTAACACCACAATGGCGCTTGCGAAGTCCCAGCATTATTGGCTGAAATGGTTAGACAGGAACGCAGACTTTGTACGGGTATTATCATTCGACGTCAGCAAAGCATTCGATACTGTTCCTCATTACATCCTCTCTGACAAGCTTAAGGCAACAGATATAAACCACTATGTGATCAACTGGGTCCTTGGCTTTTTGAATAAAAGAAAACAGAGGGTCGTGGTTGATGGAATAACGACAGAGTTCGTAGACATCAATAGAGGCGACAATAACGCAATAACGGCAATAACGACAGAGTTCGTAGACATCAATAGGGGCGTGCCTCAAGGAACTGTCCTTGGCCCCATCTTGTTCTCCTTGATGGTTAATGACATACAATTAGCTGACCCTAGAAGAAACCTTATGGTGAAGTTTGCGGACGACATTACCAGCATCCCTGTAAGCAGAAGCCAGTACTGACACGACAATTAATGAAGTTAACAGCATGAAACATTGGGCTGCCAGCAATAGGATGACATTAAACCTTTCAAAAACGTGGGAAATCCTGATATACGGGAAGACTACCAAGCCCAACCCACAACTGGTTCTTTATATCTTATTATGTCTTATTGTAGTTTAAATTTATATATTTCTCAGAATTTCCATCAAGGAACCACAGCATGTATAGTGTCCACACTTTTACAACTTGTACGTTATTGTACCTATATTTGTCCTACCAGCGGAGACAATGTGGTGCCTTGGGAGTGCTTATGAAATCTGTTCGGCGTAATTCGAAAAGGGCACAATTTGTGCAAATCCTAAGCATGTCATGGTCTTTAGCACTTTTTCATGTAGAATGAGCCCTGGGCAAGGGACGGATCTTTGTTGCTTTACTCCTTACCTTTAGAAGTCAAGTCTTCGCCCAGTTTAAATATTTTTAAATCTAAACTGAAAACACACCTTTTTAATAATTACATAACTTAATCTTTTGTTTTTATATTTCTAAGTCATACTGTAATACAATGGATGTAAAGCGCTTAGAACGCATGCGGCTAAGCGCTATATAAGTGTTATTATTATTATTATTATTATTATTATTATTATTATTATTATTATTATTATTATTATTATTATTTATCAAACTGGGTTTTAATCTATTGAATCCCAGATTCTGCTTTGGAGGCAGTGATAATGGCACTGTTTGTTTTATTTGCCCCCATTCTTTGAACTACATTTTTGCTGGTGAAGTTTCAAATTTCCTGGGCTTTGTCACCTTTAATCTTGTTTCCCAATCCTCCTTGTCCAGTTCACAAACTTCTTGCATCACCCTCGATGTAAGACTTCTCAGTTCAGACAGTAATGCCTCAACTCGAGCAATGCTCAGTACAAGAAAGCTCAGAGGAGAGTAAGAATCATTGTGTGACAAAAAAATTAAGTGAATAAATTTAAAGAATCCTGTATAATACCAGGAGCCCATCCTGGAGCGTGCAACTTCCATACAGCGTCTGTGAAACGACGTTTTCACAAGTAGGCTTATTTTTAGACTAGCCCTTCCCGCGAATTAGGTCAAAAAACAAAGTCAGTTGCGGTTCGGTGACCCTATGACGTCAGCTTAATTTCTTGTAATTGGTCATCGGGCTCCTGTGGGAGTCTCATTAGCGGGAAATTCAATCTAAAAATAACCTCACTTGTGAAAACGCCGTTGCACAAGTATAGTTAAGTTGCACTCTCCGGGTGATGGGCTCCTGATAATACATATTTATATTTTTAATTCAGAAGAAGCAGCAATCAAAGGCCTTTACGAACTGATAAATAAGACTAGTTAAATAAGACTAGTTAAGTCTTGACAGTTCTCAAGAATTGTTGAAACTTCACTCTCCTAAATAACCCTTGCTGAATATTACACCATGACATACACTTTGTTTAACATGAAGAGATTAAAGAAAATTAATATTTTTATTAATGGTAGGAAAGGATTTCGCGAAAGCCGACCGAAGTAAAACTCTCTGTCTACCACTAGCTGATAAGAGTGGGAGGGATGGGTAAAATATGGATCACCGAAGCCACCTTACATTAGTCAGTGGCCCCAAACACAACTGCTAAACAACCACATCAATTAAATATGAACCCTATTGCACAATATTGCAATTTGTAACACAATCTGACAAGGTGAAATATTTTGAACAACATTAACAATGCTCGCGTTCGGTAATTATAATTTTGAGGCGCCAAAATCATACAAACGAAATCAAACGACTTCATTGCCATTAGGTATTTCAAACACCATTGTGCCATTTTATATCCAGCGATCGCGATTCCAGAGCTCTAAAGCGTCGCACAATAAGTGTACAAATGCATTTAATTAAGCCACCGTACAATGTGGCTTCAAGTCAAATCAAAGCCTGATGTAGATCGTGAAAAATCGGTAAATTATTTTTGCTTGTTACACTTGTTAATTTGCGACTGCTTCTTACTGGACACTTACAATTTTTCAAAGAATTAAACACGAATTCTTTTCATCATTCTAGCTTCGGATTGCTTGGGTTCTCTCTATCCTCCATCTTTGTTTCCACGCTTAAGGTAATTCCCTTGAAATTGTTCTACTATCAAACTTTTTTGGAAACTTGGCATAATTAACATTCATGATATGAACATTAAAAAAATGCAATAAAAAAATGGGGTCACCGTGCTTGTTTACGCGTCAGCAGGCTCTTAAAATGGGGTATTTTTACTGTTTTCGCGTCAAAAATTCGAATCACCTTCATACAGAATTAAGTCTTGGTTACTTCAGAGACACAAAATTTTATTTTGAAAATAAAGCTTCTTTTATTTACATAAGCAGTATTGCTTCATTTACGCCGTCTTTGATTCTCTGGTTGTGGGAATAGTGCACTTTTTGGGACAGTTCCGTGGTTAGCTTGAAGTCCTCGCCTTGGGTAAAATACGCTCAGTACGGAACTGTTTTCCAAAAAAAATTCATGTTCTACTATCAAACTTTTTTTCTTCTTCAAATATGTTCTTTATTAGACTGTTCTTAGCAAATACCTGAAAAAAAAAAGGGGGGTCACCGTGCTCGTTTGAGAGAAAAGGAGCATTTATTTCGCTATCGGGTTTAGTTTGAGCGAAATCCCTTACGTTTTCTATGCGCACGTGCTCATGAGCGCGCGCTAATGACGCGAAAATCGTGCGCAGTGGGGATGCGCAATGCAATACTAAGGAATTACCTTAAAGCAATCACACTTCATGTGAGAAAAGCACCAATCAGTGGTCTTTTTAGATCACTGTGTGCCAGGGTCTTCTTCCGACCCGCCGCCGCTATGTTGAAAGCCGAGAAGACCCTGGGAGCAAGGTTGGGTTCAGCGTTAAAAAAGCACCTACCTTTAACGCGTAACTATTCTAAAGATATATCATGCAATGAGTATCGGCCTTCCCCTACTCGAATAACTTTTCTTTCTTTTTTTAGACCTTCAACAGTTATTTTGATTATTGTTGGCGGAATGGTGTACTCGGGAATCAATATGAACGAAATAACGATGATGGTTCTCATCTGCATTCTCGTTATTGCATACATAATGGTGTGCTTATTTACCTCACAGACCTTCCAGTTAAAAGTGTCTAAAATATTAACGTTTGTTTTTGCTGTGATCATGTGCATTGTTTTCATCGGAGTTGCTGTTCAGGTCTCAAGGGAATTACGAGAAACAGGAGCTGAATCGAGAGTAGAAACAACTTCTAAGCCAAACATGACAGCTTTTCATGATTCTCAACCTTTAGAGAGTCAACTACCTGTTAGTGCCAGTTCACTTTATCTACTTGGATTGTCTGGCATGTTTATCGCTGCAGCAATATTACACCCAAAAGAGTTTACATGTCTCTTGCACGCGGTGTGGTATCTCCTGTGTCTGCCCTCTGGTTATCTTCTTCTGACAATCTATTCCCTTTGCAATCTAACGGACAGGTCATGGGGTATGTTATTTCACGTTAAATACTATCATTATTTAAATATGATTTCAATAGGAGGTTTTCACAATACGTCATCGCCGCCATGTTGGTGGACGAAAACAAGAGATTTCTCATTAGCTCTTTTTGTTCGTCCGCCAGCAATTGTGAACTGCAGCAATGTTATCTGTGTCACTAGAGATTGGTTCCAAACCACCTATAGTACGGTTTTAAAATTATTCCATGAGCGCACGTCTACCGCCGCAAATTTTCACCTTGGTATCACTTAGCGACATAATACATTTCATAGGTCAATAATTAATATAACAGAGATTTACAGCGCCAATGAAAAGGCTAGTTATCATTTCCAAACCCTTTAGCCCTCATCCAGGTATTTTTGGCTTATTTTACAAGACAGGGAAAAGAATAGACCAATGTTGCACGCCAATGCAAGTCTTTCCGGGTTAGGATAAAGATTGTTTGTGCATTTCATTTGCATGATGATGTAGCATTTACTTTTAAATGATATGGGTGCGTTTTCGCGACATTCGCTGTCTCGCCTAATATTCCTGAAGGTGTTTTGTTGGAGACTTCGTGAAGCGACTTAAAAATGATACGTGTTTTCTTGGGTAAGATTATATTTCATTTTGAATAATATGGCTTCCCTTCGCTTGCCACAGACGTTTTGTAGGAGGAATGAAAATAGCACGCATGTTGTATTTTAGATTTGACAGCCCTGTCAAATGGATACCCGCAAGAGACTCCTCAATGGCCGTGTTTGACGAGCGGTTTTTCAGGTCTCTTAGCGAGTGACAACCGAAAATTTCATGAAAACAGTTCCTTTTCCAACTCGCTTAAAGTTAAGCGAGTCGGCAAATTTTAGTAGAATTCTCATTAAATTTAAGCCACCAAACTAGATGGCTTAAGCGAGTTGGCAATTGCTTTCGGCCAATGAGGAGTCGCTTGCGACTATTTAAATCGGAAATACAACAGGCGTGCTATTTGTTGTATTTTTATTATTTTTATTATTGTTTTGGCACATGCCTTCTCCTCATTTAATTTTACCCGTGAAAACACGTATCAATTTAACGTTGCTTAACGAAGACTTCAAACAGTCCACTTTCAGGAATGCTAAGCGAGACAATGGCTGTCGTGAAAACACGGCCATTGGCCGAAATTACCCACTCTCTTAAGCTACCTGGTTTGGTCGCTTAAATTTAAGTGAATTCTATTTAAGTTTGTCGACTCGTTTAACTTAAAGCGAGGTGGGAAAGGAACTGTTTTCACAGGATTTCAGGTTGTCAATCGCTAAGCGACCTGAAAAACCGCTCGTGATCATTCCCAAAGGACTTAAACACGAAGATGCACTATATAAGGGGTCGCTTCAGGCTCTGTTTTTGTTCGAATCCATTCACGCGCGACTGATAATCCAAGATGGCGATCAACAAACAGCAACACGGAGACGAAACTTTTCAAAGATATTACCAGAGTGAAAAAAAGTGACCAAGGAAGGAAGACAAGAACGACAGCTAAAATATTGTAACATATTACGGAGCTCTTTGATGCGTCCACGTTTGATTGTTAAATCATCCGCATGCGCCTCATTCTCGTCACCTGAGCATCGGATCGACCCAAGGCTCTGGGAAACTCTGTGCGGGAGAACATGCGCCGTAAGATTGTTATGGCCAAAAATTGGCTATTTGAACCTTACGGCGCCTACTCACTCCTCGTGCTAAGATGAATGCACCAATTAGAGACGCTTTTGATTGTTCTTCACGAAAACCATTGAGAAGACACTTTGTTTTACGGTTCCCCAGAGCTCTTCTCTCCCTCAGTCAAGAGGAGAGCTCTGGGGTCGAGATTGCATGCGCCTAAGGTACCACGCCTTTTGCAGTGCGTCTCCCTGTTTAAACTGGGCACAGCATTGAGTTAGTCGAATTGGTCTATACGTTAAAAACGTGCGAAAAAGGTGAAATTCCTTTAATTAAGGTTACGTTTGAATTGGAAATTACAAACTGTTTTTAGTCTTCTCGTAAAGTGCGGGTGAAAAAATTTCAAATACCTTTGAAGGCTTTGAGATCCACTGATCGTTGATGGAAGTTGTATCCTATCTTTGCTTATAAAGCTTCTTTTTGCTGTCCCCTTTAAGGAACAAGGGAGGGGAAAACTGTGACAGAAGGTGAAGAATGGCACAAAGTGTTATTGAATCGCTTAAAGAAGGTCTGTTTATGCTGTTACCAAAACCGAAATGAACCGAGTCAGGTTCCTCAAGTCTTCAGCCAGGAGCATAAAGCCGAACGTAGCAAGGTACGCCCAAGGTAGATTGTGGTCAACCGTTTTTAGTTGGTTGGGGTTTTTTCGTGTTCTACTGGGAAAAAAAAAACGTTTTCGGTTGGTTTGGTTGATTAACTTTTTCAACCGGCATCAAACTAGGTTGAAACGGTTGAAAAAGCATTGGCAGCGACCACTGTCGTTTAAGCGTGGCCATTAAAGTCGACCGCGGGCTCCCGCCGTGTTGCTTTCCTTCAACTTGTCAACGCTGAGAAGTGTGGTAATAACTATTCCCAGGAGTTACCGCGTTCAACCGAAAACGCTTGGAAAAGTGTTCTATTGGGAAACCTCAACCGCTTCAACATACACCGGTTGCGGTTGAAACGGTTGATCCCAAAAGAACACGATCTTAGTATTTGAACGGGAAAAAGGAGGATCGCAGCATAATCGTGAAAAAACAGTATTGATTGCACAACTGAGCGGAGCCATTTCTGGTCTGCCATTTCTGATGTCTTCCTCATGTTAAAGGGAGCCTACAGTCTGCCGACAGTAAAAAGGTCACACCCAGGGAATACAAAAAGGATAAAACGCAACTAAATGTTTTAAATCAAGTAAAAAGAAAAAGAAGAAACGATTTTCCTCTAAATCCGAACTTGAAATAAATGTATTTAGTATATGCTCACTCAGTGATCTTGGTGTTTCTAGCAATCTGATTGGTTCGCTATCTCAAGCATTATTCACTCCGTAGGGGGTGAATAATGTTTGATCCAAACAAAACAAAATGGCCGACGTAAACTCGCCAGCGTTTATGAATCGGAAATATTGAGAATACAAAATGATGCTGTGCTACAGAAGACAAAGAAAGTCACAAAATTTGGCCTGAAAGTTTTCAAGGGTAAGAGAAGAGTTCATACTTTTGCCAACTAGTATTTGACTTCGTTTTTCCAGATAATTATTGCTCAAAATTAAACAATATTCACGCCAACAATTTGTTTCACTCTGAGTAATTCTCTGAAAACTTTTTACTGAAATCGAGTAATTAAAAAAACATGTCTAAGAAAGTTTTAAACGGCTGCAAGGAAAAAACGGGTCATTTTACAACAAACTAACGCTCACCTCTATTACAGCGCAGCTGCCATTTCATGTGGAACCTTTACCAACTGCACATTCAATTTCCATTTCAAATTAACCTCAAAAACTTTGATCG
>NW_027180246.1:187500-197500 GCF_036669925.1 Montipora capricornis | reverse complement strand
GTCCCCCAAAACCATGTAAACTCTTAAAACGTTTTACGATTTCTTTAATATTCGTAAAGATAGGGAAACAAAGTGATTTTCACCCCACCTATGTCCAAATAGTAGGTCCAAGACAGGATTTTCCAGTAGTCCCAAATCTGGTATGGTACATGTAAACGCTGAGCCACTTTCGATTTATTTTTTACCAGAATATTCAAAGCCAAAGAAAGTTTTTATTTCAGAGCGTGACCAAAATCATGACACAAAAAAGAGCAAGCGTTGTCTATAACTTTCTCGCAATATGATTGGTTTATTTCCCAAGATGGGCGTTCCTGATTGGTTATTACATTGCGTGACAAATTGACGCGAGCATGACGGGTACAGCATTGTCTGACTCTTATCGACAACGGCAAATTACCCAATCAGATTGCGGATGCAAACAACATCATCTCTCCATGGAACTATCTGGAAAGTTTCGCTTTAACGTCATTTGAAATGCTGTAACGTGATCGGGCAATCGAACTTTTTACTGCCCATATTAGGAGTTTCCTTGGCGGAAATAAGAAGAAGGTTTGTTTTAATCTTGCCAAACATTGGTCCGTGAAACAGATTGCAAACACTTTTTCAAATTCATAAGAAAGTCGCTCTATGTCCAGAAATGCACATGTGATGCAGGCCCATTTTGATAAGGGTCACGAAGTGTCCCATTGCTCTTCTCCCCAGCTTCAATATTTATTAAACTGTGATTCGTAAGAGAGGACAAACGGCGAAAATTATCCTAGCTCTTATAGCACCTATCATGTTTATTGTTGGAAACACGTAGCAAGTACTTAGACTTATCGGGACACTTTGTGTTGGAGATCTAAATTAGGAGTGCATGCAATACGTACATTTCTGGATATAAGCACCCAAAGGGCGAGAGCGCAGCTGCTGACAGTGCACGATACCCTCTCTTTTCGTGCTTCGTAGATTCACGATTCCTCAGACCAAACCAAGAACGAAGAAATTGTCGTCACCATTACAGAAGCGGAAGCTGTCAAAACGGAAGGCGCGAAAATTCAAGACATTAAAACCTACAAATCTTCCAATGGAAAATCGAAGGAGATGAGGTCAGAAGGACTCTCGCGAACCACTATCCTGTCTGAGAAAGGTGTTGGTGTTCGGACAACAGACCACGAAAATGACAGTCTAAACATTCGTAACCAAACTGTGTACTCCGTCGATGAAATTCCAAAGAAGAAAAGATCGATCAATACCTCAAGAAAAGTAAAAACTAGAGAATCTACAGTGCTTACCGAAGGACAGTTCCAATTGAAGAACTCTCTCACTTTACGTGAGCAGGCAGTCCAAACTGAGGAATGCCTAGATGATCAAATTTTATCGTTTTCGTGTCTTGAAGAGAGGACCATGCCACAGAAGTTAGCATTTTCAGAAGAAAATCGGATTTTTCCACAATCTCAGTTCAGCAGTGCTTCTTTAAGTCCAACGAGTATTGCTAATCCCTCTTCATACAATTCATCTCTGGCAAAGAATGGAAACAAATCTAAAGAAACTAAACATGATCCTTTAAATATCCCGTCTCCGTTAAGTAAAGAACAAGGAAAGCGAGAAGACCACATAGAAACCTCTCCATATTCAGCTGTGTCTGCATTAGTCTCCGCCTCGACATCGATCATGACTGATATAGACGCAGATCAAAAACAAAGAAGTGAAGATTATTCGATGATGACATCGTTCACGCCATTGGCATTTACTGGTAAGTATATTTAACAATTATTCCAACAGCGTGCGTTGGATATGAAATGGTAAATAGCCAATGAGGCGCGTAGTTGGCCTCATAACCAGTCTCATATCCAACAAGCGCGAATGGAATAATTGTTTTATTAAATTAAGTACGAAATACGAGCGAAAAAAGAAAGAAAATCCGAGTGAAATTGAAAAGGCTTGATAAAGATGTGATGTTGTGTAATACCTTGTGGTCAGACAGACATAGGCTCATCACAAAAACACTTCTTGCCTTTTCGCGTACTTCTAAACGTCGGAATTGATCCAAAGTTTCTAAAAAAAAAATTTTTTTTTTTAATTTTTGGCTTTATTCAGAGAGACATTTCGCTCTCTAGCGAAAGCGTTTTTAGCGCAATCATTTACCACATAAGGTCAAACTAAGGTGTATGAGCTGATAACCGAGATTGAGTGAACCAATCAGAACACGCGAAATGCATAACTTAATAATCATACTTAATCGATTCTTTTAATTTATTATTATTCTATTCAACTAACGACCCTGTTAAATACTCAACCATAGAATCAAGAGAATGACGAAGACAGAATTACTTGGACTGAACACTCTTGGCCTCCACAAACATTTGCAATGTGTCTGCTAAGTTCGTCCGGTGTTAAGATGCACGCAAGACACATTACCCACTGGACGAAGTGCTCACTTTATCTCTCAGAGAGATAGTTCGTATCTGACGAACTAAGTAGACTCAGCCCGAGTTTTTCCCGGCGATCTTTATTTATGTTCTACCACTGACAAAAAAAAAAACGCCTGGCCGATTGTTCTTAACATTTTCGTTTGTCTAGGTGATCGGCCCGAATCAGCGCTGAAAAAGGAAGCTTCTTACTCGAATCTCAACCAACCGGTAGAACGATGGTTGACTGAAGCGGAATTTTTGGTGAGACAACCTTAAAAAGATCGTGAATAATGAACTTGAATTTATGCTTCGTGGAACTGGAGCGAGGCTGAATTAATATGCAGCACGGGAGTTTCGGGCTTTCAGACTTTTAAACTCGTGTTTTGTGTATATAATAAGCTGCATTTACACTCTAACATTTTAGTTAAGCCAGGGAGTAAATGACGTCACTTTCCCATAGGGTCCAATCGGTCAGCTTTGAACGTGAGTAATAGCGGACCATGAAATCTAAAACTTACACTCAAAATAAAAAGCCTTTGATAAAATATAAAGCTCAAAATTTTGCGAGATCAGGTGCCAAGCAAATACTCGTTCAAATTCGGAAGAGATAAAAGGAAGTGATTTCCTTTTTCATCATAATGGCACTACTCTAATACTAGAGGTTTAAAAACCTAAAAACCTCTAGCATCAGCAGCCAATTCAACCCACATATAACAAAGCGGCTGGGAATCTAACCCGAGCGACATTGGTTGGAGGCGAGTGCTCTCGGCGCCATCCACCTTCCCTCAGGCACGCACCTTACTTACTTGTGACTATTACGCTGCATTTTAATTGCGTCTATTCAATGCCCTCTGTTGTTACGGCGGGCAACGGATGATATGTATTGCATATTCAATTATTCTGACAATATTTCCTGCAGAAATCCTTAAATACGTATTCTAAAGTTTGAGGGAAGTTTCTTAAGTATATGAGTTTAAGTCACAGAAAAAGATTCTTTCTATTAAATCTTTTAAACTACTGTGACATAGCCCTTGAAAATGTGAAAGCGTATGTTTTCCTCCATGCAGTAGAACATGTTATATTTTTCAAGATCAAGTGAAGCCCATATCACTGCTGTATATGTTGACGGTCAAATCCGGTCTCAGGTTGAATCCGCTTTTACCTGGGTTAAATTGATCCTCATTTTACCTAGGTTGAATATGCACTCTACCTACTTAACAGCAGCAATCAACCCCCCCCCCCCCCCACCCCCCTCCCAAAAAAAAAAGGATTGAAAACACCTATACCATCCCTCAAGTTCTGTTTTACGCATCTCTCTTAATGTTTCTCATTATGTTATCGGTTAAAGTATTCATACACTTATCCACTCAGTCTCAACATTACAACGTGGTAAGGGAGAAATGACCTGTTCTAAGAACTTAACAGTAATCGAACTCGGACCCTCCAGATCTAATAGTATATAATTTTGTGTCTTTACCACTACACCATAACGACAAGCATGCTCAACCCAACACAGTTCTTTTCGTTATTTACTTTTGTATAATAAAATGAATTGATATCCATGTATAATAATCCTAACCTGACCCTAATTTTAAGTTTCTTCAGTTCATTTGAGTGCGTATTCAACCTAGGTAAAGTAAGGATTACCAGTTACGCTGAAAACGGATTTTACTGGCAACATATATAGAATGAGATTGATGCAGAATCTGAGTTGAACTTTAATTCAGAGTATAATATTTTTCGTTCATTTTGTCACTGCAGAATTATGCAAATAATTTTCGTCAGCATGGATATGACACCATGGAATTTTTGCCTGGAATGACAGAAAAGGTAAACTAATATATCCACACACGTACACATTCTTTAAAGGTAATAAGGTATATATTAAATAACTAAAAAAAAAGAAAACCATGTCATTAACTTAATTACTAAATTCTTCGAGAGCCTTTGAAAATGTGACCGGCACTTTCTTAACAGGATCTTGAAAGTATTGGCATCAAGGAGAGAGGACATCGCATGAGACTTCTGCGAGAAATCAAGAAAATCCCACGGGTAGATATTGAAGAGGGCATTCCGGTAAGTCATGGATAGGAGCCTCGAAACTTTTTTCTCAAAAGTGGAACTGAACGGATTACACGACTATTAAAATTACATGTAAAATGTCAATTGAGATTTTTGCATCTTGTAGGACAGTGTTGAAGACTGGTTGAAAGAACTTGGTCTGGGTGAATATTGGCCCACTTTTGAAAGGAGAGGATACAAAGAGCCAAGCGATTTGGAAGATTTAAAAAACATGAAAAGAGATGGCTTAAAGGAAACGTTTAACATTTGCAAGACAGGCCATTTCAAGAGATTGTCATCTGCGATTCGGAAGCTTCAATATCCTAATCAAGGTAACAAATGGCTTACTAAAATTGTACTATTATACCCTTACTTTACACATTGGTCAGTTCTACTCATTCTTGCACAGTCTAGGCATCTGTTACGATTTTATTTCTTTCTTTGCCTGTAATCAACACCTAGTTTCTGCCCTTCGTTCTCGGTCTCTGTTTAGTAAATTCATGTCGCTAACCTCGTATATATATCGAAATCGTTTTCATTGTATCACTCGCTCTTCATCCTAATCGAGCAATTGGTAAGTGTTTTTTCTGTCTCCGTTATAATTCGTTGTAACATTCCACTCACTTTGTTTGTATTTTTAGGTGTTTGTATTTTTGTTTAGTAATCGTTTATCCCTGGTCCTTGCCATTTCAGCATCTTATGGTTAACATTCTTTCGTTCATCTTGTGTCAACTCGAAATTGTTTAAACACGTCCCACGAAACATTGCATGGTCAATAGATACGGTTAGAATATTTGGTCAAGTTCTTGGCAGTTGGACGAAAATACCATTCTACTTGAATTTTCTGAATAATTTCAGGAGCGTAGACAGTCTCTGGAAGAAAGAGGGGACATTTGCCCCACTCTTTTCCCCGGAACTGTCGGATACACAATTGCAATTTCCCGAATTCTCCACTGGATATTTAAAAAATTAAAATAAATAGCAAAATTCCATGCCGTCATCCATTCCGCCGTCTATTTTTTCGCAGTTAAATTCTTTGTTTTGTTTTTCAAGGGGGGGTCACGGATCCTGAATAGACATAGATAAAATCTTTTGCTTGCCGACAACAGTAATTTGTTGATTTTGAGAAATTTTAACTGTATTTTCCTATGAGAAAAGTGAGTTCAGCCTACCTGTGGATGACTGCGATTTTTCCGAGTATCTTTGACATGTCGTCTCTGTTTTTCATATAACGCTTTAGGTTTTGCCATCTCCTGTACTTTTTTATTTTAGGACAGAAGAAAATCCGTCTAACGCGCCGTGAAATCGATCGACTTCCTTTAGGCTACCTGGATGATATCTACCCCAACGAGTGCGCATTTTGGCATGGGTTACGTGAAAGGTGTCTTATTCCTGAGCTCTCTGCCTTTGACCAAACCTCGAGCCTCAAGGAAAAACTCGTGGAGCTTCGAAACACGTCATTAGTGGTGTTCGCAGTCGCAAATGCTCTGTGGATGATCATTATACTGACTTTGGTTCAACAAAAGGACCTTAAAGTATTGGGTGTTGATATTATAGGACTCGGTTTCCTTACTATCTATGGGTGTATCTTTGTCATACAATTTCTTGCCCTTTTGTGTCATCGTTTTAAAACCGTAATTCATGTTTTAGCGCGTACCCCTTGGAAACTAAGTCCAAAAGTTAGAAACAATCGTGTTTCTCCCGCTTAAGCCTTCGGGCGTTCGCGCTCAGAAGTGTGAACAGACTTTATTCCAGATAACTCGCTTAACGGACAAAATATTCTGAGGCTGGTGTGGGGAATATTTTTAACACCTCTCCGACAGGCTCACCCAAGATTCTATTTTCTTACCAACTGGCTATTACCATGATAAACTGTGTTAATTTCGAATAAAATTAGGCAGAGCTATTGTTATGGTCTTCTTACCTTATTCCGGCTCAGAGCTCTGTGCCGTTGGAAGTCTAAAGAAATACATAAGTGCACTGGACTACCATAGTCAACAGCATTGTTTAAAAGGCCCAGTTTACACGTTGTAACATTGATACAATTATTCTCGTTGGATTACTCTTTAAATTGTTGGAACAATTAAAAAGTAGCGAGTATTCCAGTCTATACGCAAGTTTACATTCATTCCGCTTTTGCGCTAAGCTTTACAATTTAATTTAGCTTACGTGCCTTAGTAAAATATAGGCGGGATATTTACGAAGGAAAATTCCCTTGTTTGTCATGAAAGCCTTAATCCTTCTATTACTGCAAAATGCGCATGCTATAACTGGGTGGAAGAGTCTGTAACGTTAGAAAATAATAAAAGTAGACTTGAGTTCTACGGTTGCAACGAATTCTTTAAGCATTGGGTCGCAACGGTTTGCAGCACCAGCCAATGAAAATGTTCCTGAAACGTTTCTTAGTGTAACAACAGTAAAACAACTTGTCTTGTAATGTGAGAACGTTTGTAGAAATGACGTTGCGCGACAAGTTGTGCGAAAAATTGCAAAGTGTAACAACGCCTTAATGCATTAGGGACCTTTAAATCGTAGGACGAGGACGACTACGAGTACGAATTTTTAGTACTGAGCACGCGCACTTCAAAAAATGTCTGTCTCCAAACCCTATGCACATGCGCAGTACGGAAAGCTAGTGCTCGTGGTTGTCCTCGTCCTCCGGTGTAAAGGTCCCCATTATCACCAGAGCAGGTTGCTAATCTTATAAGGAGAGCTGCTAAACGATCTTGTCTCTTGAATCCAATGCACACCTCGGTGGTTTTTGAGGTCATAGATATACTGCTGCTGGTGATCACAAACATATGATTAACTTGACACTTGAATCTTGTGAATTTGCATTCACCTGAAAGGAGGCATTACTGCGACCATTGCCGAAAAAGTGCAGACTCGACATTGCGCTTAAGAACTTTCGCCCAGTCAGTAACCTCCTTACGTTTCCAAACTATCGGAGAAGGCGGCAGCTATCTAGCTCACCGATTATATATGTCTTGCATATGACCGCTCCTGTCCGCATAGAAACAATACAATGGCGCTCAGTCGCCACTGCTGAGAGTGAAAAACGACATTCTCTTAAATATTGGGGCGCAAAAGGTCACCCTCTTAGTGCTTGGTCTTAGCGCTGCTTTTGATATCGTTCGGCATAAATGGAATGGCGCAGTGGTGAGAGGACTCGTCTCCCAGCAGTGTGGCCAAGGTTCGATTCCCAAATCCGGCGTCATATGTGGGTTGAGTTTATCTTCTCCGGGAGGTTTTTGTCCGGGTACCCCGGTTTTCCCATCTCAGCAAAAGCCAATACGTTTTGATATGTTTAATTTGATTTGCTTTCCTTTGTGCACGACCCCACAAGTTATTGAGCTTTAAACATTATCGTGTGAAAATAAAGTTTCTGTTATATTATTATTATTATTATTATTATTATTATTATTATTATTATTATTATTATTATTAATTTTACTTACCAGGCATCAGCTTGAGAAAGATAATTTTAGTTGCATCAGAGTATTAGGTCACACAGCCTGCACTTAGAAATCTTGGGTCACGGTTTGACTCTTATCTTGCCTCGGCTTTTTACCACCTGCATAATATCAGTCGCAATCGGAAGTTTTTTCAAAAGTCCCGATGCTACTAAAGCTTTCGTCAGTAATAGTGTATTATATGGTTTGCTGGCCTCACATTTTAATAAAGTGCAGCACGTTTTAAGTGCTGCCGCGATGCCAGTATGTCCCGCACCACGCCACTGTCACACCATACCTCTCTTGCACAAGTTACATCAGATTAATTTAAGGTTTAACTTTCCGCGTTTATCAAGGCCATCTTCGGAATTGCGCCAGTCTACATCGAAGAGTTAATTACACTAAAAGTCGAAGATAATCTTTGTTTAGAAAATATTCCTCGATAAACTGGCTACTTTCCATTTCCAATCCTCACCCTATTTTTAGTTTTCACGGCCAATGCGGGGCGATATCAAACGATCAACGCATTAAAGAATTTTCTCCCCCATTGTTGTAAATTATACCAGCCATGAAAAATTTGTTCTCTGCTTTTCTTTCCAATTTGGCTTAGTACCCAGACACCTGCTTGTCAAAATTCGTACCCATGCCTCAGTTCTATGACCACTTACCCCAAATCCATTGAAAAGGGAAATCCGAGGCAAAATTGATGGCAAATTGCAACAAACACTAAAAGGATAAAGAAAATATATGACAGGTTCTTCTACCGAGGAAGTTTTGATTAATAATCAACAGGCTTATGAGAATGGAATGAGCGAGTAAAACAACCTCCAGGAATTTTTTGCCGAGGTTGTGTGTAAAACTAGAATGGTGACTAAAATGATCACGTAAAATGTCAACTTTTTAGGAAAATCAAAAAGGATCGCTCGTAGAACAGGCCTTAGGGTAGTCCGGACGCGTGCGAAAAGTCACAATAACTGCCGTTGAAATAAAGGGCATGGAAACGTCGTTCATCATCCGTCATGTTGAACATTGTAAGGTGCACGGTGACACCAGACTCGACATGGGTAGTCACGTTGACTTTGCGTGGTGTCGGTCGATACAAAAAAGGGGGTGGCATAAGCAATAGGACACCAAGGCTATAAAGCCATTCCATCTTTAACATGCTCAAAGATGCTTTGTGAGTAGAATCACAGAGGTCATATTTGTTCTTAGATATGACTGATCGTTGTGTGACTCGTTTTAGTAACACAGTTGCCAGTTGCTCGCAGCCTAGTTAGCGCTAACCGTTGGTTAAGGGGTACCAAAACCTATAGGTTTCTATGGTATTTAACACTGGTTAGCGCTAAACGCGATTTGAACAACCCGGGCCAGGACGCAGAAACAGTGAAAAATTACTGTTTGGTTGAGTAATAAGCCTCTTCTTGTAGTAAATATATGAATACCAACATTACAATTTTGGAGCAACATTTAGTTCTTTTGAGCAACTTTCCTGGATACTTTTAGAGCAACTTTCTCAAAATATGGAATATCTTGTGGACAGCCCTACCCCAAGACATTGACACGCCTTTCCCACTTTCCATACACAAGAATGATATAACAAAGAAAGCATCTGTCATTCCTCAGGTGATAGAAAGCTAGTTCTTTGTCATTCCTGCCTTTTTTTTCTTATAGGCAGTCTTTTTGTTATCTCGTGACCCTGAGAGAGAAAACATCCTGACATAATTTACATTCCATTCGGTTCTACGTCATTCAACCATAGAAATATACGAAAACGTAATTTTTGTTGTTGCATGAATTAACATGAACGTTTGCCTTGATAATGACGATAGCATCGATGAAACGTAGGGAAGTTGTAAATTAAAATTACAACTAACTTAGAAAAGATATGTTCCCTTAAAAAAGAAAAAAAACTATTTTACAGTCTCTGACGTCTTATTATATGCCACGCAAAAGACTACGGAAAAAGAGATTCAGATAATGGTGTGTTTCACTGTCACGCATCCAAAGAAATATATTCGAAACCGTTCAATGAAAACAGCCAAGAACTTAAAATAATAACCCACCTATTAATTTTCGGGCGATTTATTGGCTAAT
>NW_027180246.1:170000-185000 GCF_036669925.1 Montipora capricornis | reverse complement strand
AAGTACTTTTATTATGGAAAGGGCTGTCTCGTTTGTTTACGTTAGTGGTGTTGTTCTCGTCAAAGAAGTACTCTGTTAGTCGCATGCGTCGAGCAAAGTCGTATATGTCGGCCTAGATTTCAGGCCAGTTGAATGGCAGATGTGTCTAGGAGTAGGACAGAATGTGAGGCCAAGTGCGAGAACGGATATCTCGTTGGGAGACAGAATAGAATTGGAGATATTTATAACAGACGAGTGATCAAGTGGAAGCTTAGCAGGCTTGCTCTTGTGGCGAGAGCGTTTGCGAGTGCGGGAAATATACTTAGTTTCTCAAATTGTAATTACGCCGATCAGATCAAGCCACTGATCCAACGTACACCGACAGATTGTCCACGGTTGCTTGCTTCAAAACTCTGCAATTTATAGAGTAGAGAATTTAATGCAGATTGTCCACGGTTGCTTGCTTCAAAACTCTGCAATTTATAGAGTAGAGAATTTAATGTGTTTACTAACTATAAAATAAACCAACCGTTCGAAGGAGAGAGAAATTCCAGCCGCACTTGAAACTCTGTCATCCAGACTTTGCACATTCTGTCTTTCATGGTTGAATTAAATTTCTTTTTCAGTGAGCAAAAAAGCGCCTTGTTTTCGAGTTTTCGACACGCAGTGACATTTAAAAGGATTTGTTTTTTCTCCTTAGACCGACACGCTTACTTTCTAGTCAAATTTTGAACAGTGTATCAAAAAAATACGAGGCATCGCCAGCACATTCAATACTGGCTTTTTACGAGCGGTTTTTGCGCGATATGAAAATTAATGAGAGGGTTATAAAATAAGTAAACCCCTTTCTGGCTTGCTTGTATGTTGGCTGATAATGTCCTTGGTTGGGAGATTGTCCTTAAAATTTCATATTTGCCCTCGAAGCTGCGCTTCTCGGCCAAATATTCATTTTTCAGCCGTGGACATTATCAGCCGACATACCAGCGGCTAGTCATCTAAAGCAGAGTATGGGGAATGGAGGAATGGAAACGAGGAATCTGTAATATAGAGAATCTCTAAATACGAGAAATCTGAAAAAGGGGGAATTACAAAAAGGAGAATCTCTAAAAGGGGAAATCTTTCTCTTCCGTCCGCAGTTTCCGGTTAACCTGGAGTGAAAGTTGGTGCTTAGTTGAAGCTTTGAATATATTTTCCACGATGTCAAAAGTGAAAGTTTAACTGTTGTTCATATTTAATATCATAGAGCTACATTTTTTATTTTTTGCGACATCCCCGACTGAGTTTTCTCAGGCATGTCCAGTGAGAGTTGTCTGGCGATATTGTTATCTTTTGCAAATGAATGTAAAACGTTTGTATTAAGTTCAGTCAAACAAAGTCTACCAAGTTCATTCCTGGCTACAACATTCGGACAATGTTTATTTACTGTTAAGACTTTTTTGCAAAGGAAAATATGTGTTTTTTCAATGAAGTGTTTTTCCCTGGTGTTGAAATCATCCTTCTCGTAAATTCCCCATACCTCTGAACCACATAGGAGGATTGGTATGAAAAGTGAATCAAAAACTTTATTTGTTACAGCAAGTGGTATTTTCGTGAAAACTAGAAAGCGACGAGTGGCGAAAAAGGATCGTGTAACTTTGTCTTTTAAATTCAATTTGCAATCTCTTCAATTTCCGTTGGAAGAGAAGTTGACGCCAAGATAGGTATAATTATTTACAATTGCTATTTTATGCTAGTTAATCTGAAAATGAAATTTATCCGAGACTGGTTTTCCATATTTCTTCTGGAAGATCATAACTTTCGTTTTCTTAGGATTCGATAAAACGAAAGGTGTCACGGAAATACATGTCGAGAAAAAATTCCTTGATGACGACACCGTGGAAACACTTTTCCTCGTGTGTTCGTCACGTGATCCAATTGGATCGTGACACCGCTCACAGCGTCCACATTCTCATACAAGGTAGGAAAATAACTTATAACATTTCACTTTAAAGGCTTTAACCAATGCTTAGTTTAAGCCCAGCAGTATTTTAAGACTACTTTATTCGAAACGACAGTAAATCTTGACAATGATGACTTTTCAAAAGTAAACATGGTACAACAGACTGTAGCGAACTAGCCGGTTCAACAGCAGAAAGACTTGTCTTGATCGCAGTGATACGCGAAACTGTACAGTTTTTGGGTCGCCATGTATTCCTCTGAAGTCCTGCTTGTCATAACTGGAATACGCTCAAGGTTCTTGTTCAAATTATTAGTTGCATTTTTGCATGGACATTTTCTCTGAAGAACCCGAGTACGTTTATTAAATACGCTCAAAGCCTTTGCCATCCCATCACTAGCTCCGCCAGTTCTTGCTTGCAATCCTGTCATAACTGGTTTTTTATTGCCATTTATACCCTTAGGGTAGTACATCGCTTAGAAATGAAGCCATCAATTTGATATGCAACGATCGTTTCCTCATGATCAGAACACACGTTTCGTGACCTCTCGAATATTCTTGGCTTTGGAGTAAACTGCCGATTGCAATTGGGGACAATATTTTTAGCTTTTCTGACCAAAGAAGGCGAAGAAAGATATGTTCTAAAACCAGCGTCCATTTCAGTTCGTGTTTCATGGAATACCGGGCGACTGTCAAAAAAACTATATTTTAGGAGCAAATTTTTTTATTTTTTATTATTGAAAATACAAACATGTTAAATCCGTGACCTTTTCTACTGAGTAACGCAGCTCAACATTTGCCTCTTATGTGCCAATAGGTAGCTTACGAAACGACGACGCTGCAAAACAATAGATTTAGTGAGCAAAAACAATGGCTCTGCATGTGCGTTTTACATTTTGGTACATTTCTTTGCCGTCATCTCCTAAATGACGACGTGAAATGACCAAATTCAAGGTTCTGTGAAGGACGTTAGCACATGACGATGAATTTTCAGTTCTCTCTCTACGTTTCCAACCCACTCATACCAGTTTAATTCCTCACCACATTTTTAACGCGAAACGACATGAAATAGCTTCGTAGTGATATAAATAACGCGAACTCGTATTTTTAAATGAAGTCCTCGTAGCCGTCGTCGTCCTCGTTTCCTAAGCTCCCTCGCTATTGACGTAAACGTACCCTGTGACTACCCTAGACATGGACGTGTTAGATATTTCCGCTTTGCTTTGTTGGGAAAAAAGGGCAACTGAAGTGTTATGTCTACTTTTTTCCCTCTTTTTTCTTTTTTCTTTTTTTTTTTCTTTTTTTCTTTTTTCTGTCTTTTTGTTTCTTTTCCGATCTTTCCTTATCTCTCTTTGCTCTCCCTTCGCCACGTATCCTTATTTTCGCTCGTTCTACACCACACCCCACCTCATCCCCTCCTCCCCCTTGTTCCTGAGTCCCTCCCCCGCCCCCGTCGCTCTCTCACTTTTCTCTCCTCCCCTTAACTTTAGTCAACACATTCCTGTGGGTTAATTATGCAAATCAACCATAAGACGAGAAAGGCACCTTCTTTATTCTTTTAAGACTGAATGAAATATGGAGAGAAAAAGAAATTTCATTCTGAGGTGGCTTATCCTGGCTTCTGGTAAGTATTTATTAAACCTGATAGAGGTTTTCCCATTCGTTCATTTAATAATGAAAAATGCCTGTCGGGCGCAGCATTTTATTCTTTGAAGGAAGCTCAACTTGGTGACAGAGGGCAATTTGTGAACTTCGAGATTTTAACCATACATTAGAAAAAGAAAATTAAGGTAGAATGGGCTGCAAAGAGCTTTTTATATTTTTGCAACTGACACCATTAAATAAAGCCCAGAGTACTTTACCAAATTAAAAATCAATGGAAAAGAAAAACGGGAAAACAACGAATAGAAACATTTACTGACTGAACATTTCTTTGTTTCTGAGCTCATCAGCTCAGCTAGAGTCAAAGTGCAAGTTTTTGTTTTCAAAGATATGGAAAAAAACACTCTGAATTTTCTTCTTGAACACTTGCTCTAATGTAATTACCTTGTGATCTTTAGCACTGACCTCATTCCACCACGAAACGCCAATTCTGGATCGAAGAAAGCCAAGTCCTCGTTTCAATTTCACATTTGATCAGTATGAAAATGTCCTGACGTAAAAAGCCGCATGTTGTAAGAATAGACGTCTTAAGTATTTTAGGGTAATAACTGGTGTAAGTCTATTTTCAACAACGTAGAGCATTGTTATGTTGTTATGGCAACGTGTATCGTAGGCTATTTACGATAGCACGCGCATGGAATATTTTTTAATGCCTCTCTTTTCGGTTTTATAAGTCCTCAGCTTAAGGACGTTCGCGCTAATTGTTTGTGCGCAACGTTACTGCGCATGTAACGCGACTGTAATATGTCACGAATTACTTCGAGCATTAGTGAAGTTGAGGTTTTCAAACCTTTGCAAAAACCGTGAACGGTAAGTCTTGCACAGCGTTGGATCAGAGAAGATCGTGATCAGTCAAAATTGATTTAAAATATTTATGAAAGTCAAGTAGACTACTGCACGACTGATATTCGCGAGGTTTTATCAGTCGTGCACTAGTCTACTTGACTTTCATACAAATTTTTCAAGCATCAGTTAAAATAACATGGCGACAAAAACGCCGTGGAAAAAATTACAGGCCGGCAAAAAAATGGCACATTTATTTCCGAATCATCATGAAACTTCAAAGAGAAGTGAGCGGGAGGATGGAAAACCTCTGGAAAAGGTAGCTGATCGAGTAGACTAGTGGCTGAAAGTTTGGAAAACTCGTGGACGAACCGTTGCGTAAATTTAATGGGGCTATTTCTTTTTAATGTTTTTATTACCCTACGAACTTAAGTTCAAAGTGAATGCATTTTTTTAAAGTTCTTTTCCTTTACTTTCGTGAAAATTGAGGAGTATTTTCGTCCTCGTCCGCTTGAATAGTGCGGACCTGCGTGGAAACTATCAGCGATTGAATTTCACAAAAAACACACTCCAGAGGATGAGCATGACGGCAATGGGGAGATATTATACAAAACACCAACCAAATGAAGATGACCCCTGCTTAAAACGTCGTTGCTATGCTCGAAAAAGGTTTTTTTTTCGGTAAAAACCTTTCATCTCTTCAACGATCGATCCTCTCTTGGGTTCCAGTCCTTGCCCGACAGGTCACGCAAAAGCGTGACAAGCGAACTTTTCTATGAGCTTTGCAAAATCACATCGATTTTACTCGTTCAGATCATCGGTGACCCCTATTTTTTAAATCATGAATCACTTACTTTACTTACTATCTACAAAATATGATGAAATAAAAAAAATTCTCACCGTGAGAAGTTATCTTTTTCTAACATTTTATTTCCTCGTGCCATCGAATTCCGGTAGTGGTTGCAACGGATAGAGCTTACGAAAACACTCGTCGAGGATGAACTCTACTGTTTACCACATCCCTAGCAGCATACAATTATCTAAAAATTTCACTCCTAAAAACCTATGCATGGAAACTTTCACTCCAACAGTTTATTTTTATGATTTTCAATGGATGAGCAGATGAGCCTACATCTCGCTATTATGACCGATTTCTTGAAATTAAGGAATTTTTCCACTGCCATTTTCTCCGAAACAAAGTCGGTGACCCCATTTTTTTTTCATTGTTGGAGTAAGTACTTTATAACCTAACTCTAGGCGAGAAATGAAGAAAACTTCACCGTAGAAAGATTTTGGCGCGAACGTCCTTAAAACATTAATCAGGTTGCCATAAGTGTGTTCATTGATTCTTTTGGTTGGGGCTTTAATTTGACTTGTTTTTTGGTCAGAAATATAGTCCCTGTACGATTCCGTCAGAGACAGATCGAAGAGGCGGCCTACTTAGACTGTCGTTTTAGCTCTTTGGATTGCGTCAGTGTAAATGTCTAGGTTTGAATTTTTCATTATTATTATTATAAGTTTATTATTATTATTTTTTTGCAGTTGAAATGGTAGTCAATGCACAGTTTTGGGGACTGATATTTTCTTCACAGTCTCCGTCATGTAAGTAGAACTTCAAGTCGCTAAACTGATTGTAGATGGTGTGACAACATGGATAGTTAAGTCTAATTGGTAAATGTCTCCTGTGTCTCCTGTGTTTTGGGACCATCTTCTTTCAAAGTTCTGTTACACGTCACAATTATTCAAGATGGCGGCGCCCGGAAAATTTTAATGTGAAAATGAATGCTTGTAAAACATTTTTCGTGATACAAATACTGATTGAAAATTTCTAAAACAAAATTGATTGCAAATATTATTTCCTCCGGTTTCATGCTACTCTTGAGCAGGAGTAAGATGCCCTTTAACTACTTGAGCGACGGTGGGGTTTATTTTTGTATAAGGCGATATTAACTGTAAAAAATTTTAAAAAATTGTCATCTTCCCGTAGATGGTTTTCAATCACGTGATGAGATGGACATGTTGGTGCACAAAACAATAGCAAATTAGGGACCGTTCATTTTTTATGAAAAAGGGGGGGCTGGTGGGATTTGGGGGTGGGGGGGGCCACTAAAAAAAATTGGCTTGAAAGGGGGGGCCAGCCGAAAAAAAATGAAGGAAAAGGGGGGGTTGGACGAAAAAATTAGATTAAAAATAGGATAAGAGATTTTACAAATTCTTGCGAATGAATACTCTCAGAACTGGACAAGCCGAAGTGGGAGGCAGGAATGAATCAGGTCAACTAAACAGCAGTGATGAAAGCAGTGAGGGAGAGGAAACTGATGATGACTACAAGAGTGATGCCCCTGACTCTGAAGACGACTCAAATGATGTCGTTCTTGCTTTTATCGCCTCAGATGAGGAATACGCAGACGAGCGGCCAGCTACAACACGCTCAGGACGAGCTGTAACAAGAAGAGCAGAAATTGACTTTTCATTCTTTTGAGTGATTTGTTAAAAGCAGCTTTCTAGCTTTCAGGTTTCTTTCAATAAATTATGTGAAATGTAACAAAACGAAATTTTAATGCTGCTGTAACTTTTAACACCATATGTATTTTTTATTCAAGGGGGGAAGGGCCTTCCAAAAAATTACTCTGATGAGGGTGGGGGGGGGGGGGTACAATTTTCAAATTAAACTCCTCCAAATTCCACCAGCCCCCCCCTACCCCATAAAAGATGAACGGTCCCTCATGACTCATGTATTCCATTACAATAGAATCAAATTCCTAAAAGACGTTTTTCTTTATTGTTCTGTGCACCAACATGGCTGCTGTGACGTCAGGTGACAACTACCTATAGGCAAGCTTTTGAGAAATGAGAGGCTATTGGGGATGCAAAACGCCAATGAATCTGCACATTCTTCATCTGAGTTCTGGTAGCAGTCTCCAATTTCTAGAGATAACTTGTTATCTAGTGCTGTTTCGTTATTCCATGCTGTTGTTAACGATTAAATATTCGTTCCCTTTTAAAACATTTGGGCTCGGTTAAAACATTTAGTATCGAACTGATTGTCTGACGACGACAGAAAAAAAAAAACTTGACCTAGGGCACTGGGTATGGTTGGATCGTACATCAACACAAGGCCGTTTCCTGACAAGCTTTCTTTTTGGAAAGTAAAGTGGTAAACCATTCAAGGGCTCCAGCAAGCATGGACTAGAGTACTGAATTTGTAATAAGTTGTCTTAGCATTACTGGCATCGGCGGTTAACGTTGTTGCATGATCCAAAGTTTAAACGCTTTCAAATCAATGGAACGCAATGTAATGCGTCCTACAACGGGAACTACTCTGAATAATGGGAACGTGTCCATAGAGCGCGGTGAACCAATCAGAATTTAAAGAGCGGGAAAGAGCATGCGTACGCGTGAGATTTCTAAACCAATCGCTGTTCGTTGCTATGAAAAATGATGGCTTTCCGCTTTATTATAACAGTACATGCTAATATTCCGTCTTTGTGTCTTTTCGCAACAGCAAGTCCAGTCATGTCTTCAATCAATTTGTCAACTCCGCACGCCTTTTCGTCAGGTAATAATCTCAATTGAACTTTATCCCCTCTGCAAATGTACAAGTAAATATACTTCATTTCTTTACGCTAAATGCCATATTGTGATATTTGTAATAGTTTCCGTACTGCTTTTTAAGTTCAAAAAGTTGAAAGATCTCATATTCTCATAACAAACATTGCTATTAACTCATCTTTTCATCACTTCAAGCTCCATTTTTAGTATCCAGTGAATAAAACAGTAAAATAATGTAGTAGTTCAATAGTTCCCTTATTTTCCGTTGCTGAAACGATATCAAGATCAAACGTTTTCACGGAACTAATTCGAACGTCGCCATCTTGGTAAGAATGGCTATCACAGTCTGGAGAGAGCAACCGTTCAACGAGGTGATGGATCCAAATGGTGGGAGTAAGACCTTCGCTGTACGACGACCAACAATAGCATTTAACTTGCTCCATATTTGAAAGTTACTGGCAGAGAGTGAGTCAATATTAAACAATTTTCTTTAATTTTCATCAAAACGAAAATACTGAATCTCTTTAATATCTCACTCATCCCTGCAATTGTTGCTTTCCCCAAATTAATTGCGCTCGCTATCAGATCTCCAACCAAGATGACGTTGCTAACGATATCAATAGAGCACAAAGGAAGCGCACAGGAAAATGAACGACTAGGAATATGTTCCATAATAAATCGGTTTTTTGAGGATTTTTTTCCTCAGGGAAACAAGCTGTCAATTCTGTTTAGTGCTTCGTGAAGGATTTCATTATCAAATTTTTTTGGGTCAAATTAAGCGGCCGTTTGCCCTGTCCTTTTGCCTCCTTGTGTAATAGCGGGGCACCATGGTTAAAGAAAATATGGTAACCCATGGATGTGAGAAATTCAATTTTTGGTTTACTTCATCTTACGTCTGTCCGTTACGTTCAACTTAATTCGTGAAATGTCGCACTGCTGGAACCCGCGTTTTTTGGCGGGAAAGTGTATGGCCAGCGTACTGCATTTGACACTGCGTTCAGCAAAGCAAAGATTTTGATGGCAACTAACTAAAAAGCAAGCTAAAAAAAAAACAGTAAGAAGGCGACAAGTAAGCCATGCTCAACGTGAAAAAGAGCGACTGAGAGCACGAGAAAATAGAGATATGTCCAGAAATGCACACAACAACAAAAATTGCGAAAAAGAGATAATGTTGGCGAATTTGGCAAATATGGCGAAAATGACAATTTTGCCACAATCGCCAACGAGGCAAAGCACAAAGCAGTATCGGGGCCCCATAAAAGTTGGCTAAAACGGCGAATTTGGCAAATATGGCGACAATGACAATTTTGCCACAACCGCCAACGAGGCAAAACACAAAGCAGTGAAGGGGGCCCATAAAAGTTGGCGAAAGCAGCAAAATTGGGAAATGTGGCGAAAAAGACAATGTTGCAACAAAAGCCAACGAGGAAAAAGAAAAAGCAGTGAAGGGGGCCCATAAAAGTTGGCGAAAGCGGCGAATTTGGCAAATATGGCGACAATCACAATTTTGCCACAATCGCTAGCGACGCAAAACACAAAGCAGTGAAGGGGGCCCATAAAAGTTGGCAAAAGCAGCGAATTTGGCAAATATGGAGAAAATGACAATTTTGCCACAATCGCCAACGAGGCAAAGCACAAAGCAATATACGGGCCCCATAAAAGTTGGCGAAAACGGCGAATTTGGCAAATAAGGCGAAAATGACAAAGATCCCACAACCGCCAACGAGGAAAAACATAAAGCAGTCAAGGGCGATCATAAAAGTTGGCGAAAGCAGCAAATTTGGCAAATATGGCGAAAATGACAATTTTGCCACAATCGCCAACGAGGCAAAGCACAAAGCAGTGAAGGGAGCCCATAAAAGTTGCCGAAAGCGGCGAATTTGGGAAATATGGCGAAAATGACAATTTTGCCACAATCGCCAGAGATATGTCCAGAAATGCACACAACAACAAAAAATGCAAAAAAGAGATAATGTTGGCGAATTTGGCAAATATGGCGAAAATGACAATTTTGCCACAATCGCCAACGAGGCAAAACACAAAGCAGTGAAGGGGTCCCATAAAAGTTGGCGAAAGCGGCGAATTTGGCAAATATGGCAAAATTGTCACAATCGCCAACGAGGCAAAGCACAAAGCAGTATAGGGGGCCCATAAAAGTTGGCGGAAGCAGCGAATTTGGCAAATATGGCGAAAATGACAATTTTGCCACAATCGCCAACGAGGCAAAGCACAAAGCAGTAAAGGGGCCCCATAAAAGTTGGCGAAAGCGGCGAATTTGGCAAATATGGCGCAAAAGACAATTTTGCCACAATCGCCAACGAGGAAAGCACAAAGCAGTATAGGGGCCCCATAAAAGTTGGCGAAAGCGGCGAATTTGGCAAATATGGCGCAAAAGACAATTTTGCCACAATCGCCAACGAGGAAAGCACAAAGCAGTATAGGGGCCCTATAAAAGTTGGCGAGAGCGGCGAATTTGGCAAATATGGCAAAAATGACCATTTTGCCACAATCGCCAACGAGGGAAAGCACAAAGCAGTGAAGGGGGCCCATAAACGTTCGCCAAAGCGGCGAATTTGGCAAATATGGCGAAAATGACAATTTTGCCACAATCGCCAACGAGGCAAAGCACAAAGCAGTATAGGGGCCCATAAAAGTTGGCGAAAGCGGCAACTTTGGCAAATATGGCGAAAATGACAATTTTGCCACAATCGCCAACGAGGCAAAGCACAAAGCAGTGAAGGAGGCCCATAAAAGTTGGCGAAAGCAGCGAATTTGGGAAATATGGCGAAAATGACAATTTTGCAACAATCGCCAACGAGGCAAAACACAAAGGAATGAAGCAATGAGGGGGCCCATAAAAGTTGGTGAATGTGGCGAACAAAATTAATGAAAGAAGAATTCGATCTCCAGTGCTGTTTCAAATGTTTGACCTCAAATTACAAAAGTTCATTTCTTGAATTTTAATGATTTTAGAAAATTAACAACCAGCATGAAGAAAAAGGGAAAGAGGAATTTGGCAAAATAGGGAGATATGGCAACGGGACGCGGCTCCAAATAACAAAGTCATGGCAAGGTTGTCATTTGTGACTGCGCTGAAACAATTTAATTACTGACATATATAACTGCCTCGTACTTTGACAATTCATGTAAGAATGACTTTACCAACGGGTACTATTAAGAGTTTCAAAGCAGTTATGTGAATCTTACCAATGTCCGCTTACAAGGAATTAGATTCAATAAACCACGCACAAAATATGTCCTTGTCGTATGATCCATTACTTGAAAGTAAGCATTGCGTGAAGATGCATGTCGTGCCTGTGAATTTTATAGTAGCTTTTCACGAATCTTGCCATCAGTCGAAATTGAAATCCTTTTACCACAACTGTAGAAGAATGTCGACACCCAGTAGAACAGAAGTTGCAAAATTAAAATTCTCCACAAGACGATAAACATTTCCTGAATTGTGATCCGCCGAAAATACCGAAGCGTTCTTTTAGACGCCATCTTATGAAATTGACATATACGTCGTGTTAAGTCATTGTAGTGTAACTGCTAACTGAGCCCCAAGTCTCCTCGTTCGTCGTCTGAGTACACACATACATACATACATACATACATAAATACTTTATTCGTCCCAAACGGGCTTTTCAGAATAAAGTCAAGGGATAAATAATGCTGTATACAAGTAAATTAATTAACTAATTAACTAGTAAATGACATAATCGAACCGATTAATTATTAATTAATGAAATAAAAACAAAAGGGGAGCAATTAAGTCGCTAAAAAATTCGAGAGAAGGCTTCTCCTCAGGCAACGTTTGAAGTCTTGTAGTGTTGGTTTCAACTTAAGAGTCGAATCTAGTGAGTTCCAGAGTTTGACTGTCCTGAAGTGGAAAGTTCAAAGGCATATTTAACATCTGGGAGTTCCTCGTTGTACGCCTTGTGATCATGGCTCTTTGAATATATTTAGAAAATAAAGAGGCTGGAGCGCACCCTGACATACATTTGAAGGCCATTATTGCGTGGCGATAATACAACTGCTGTCTTACAGGTAGCCACTTTAGATCTTTAAGGATAGGGGAAATATGGTCGTATTTCCTTGAGCTGCTAACGATACGAGCCGCGAAATTCTGTACAGCCTGGATCCTACTTAAGTTGTACTCAGAGGAGTTGCTCTAAACAGAACAACAATAATATAGCTTGCTAAAAACTAAGGCATTAACTATAATAGTTAAGGTGGTTGGGTTAAAAGCATGTTTAACTCGATTAATCTGGCCTAGGCGCACCATGCAAACGGACACTGTTGAAGCTATGTGATCGTTATATGTCAAGCAGGGATCCAGGACAACTCCCAGATCCTTAGCAACGGTAGCCGGTGTAATTTCTTTTCCCAACAAATTTAGACGAAAATCCTCTACTTTGCTGACCATCGCTCTGGTGCCAAAGATAATTAAAAGAGTTTTACTAGGGTTTATAAGGAGTTGATTTCTAAAAGTCCAGTTACTAATTCTGCTTAAGTCTTCATTTAATTTGGTAATCTCGCTATAATGAACTGCCACCGCGGCCGCAATCCCGCATACAAAAATTTGGTTTTATCAACGGAGTTGATAATGTAAATTGGACGCCGTATAGAGATTCTTTGTACGGTGGTCAGTTTACTTTATCAACTCCGTTGATAAAACAAAATTTTTGTATATTACCTCCCCACCGACGCAGCACCATAGTTTCTTTAGAAACTACCCCCAGCAATCCAGGGCAAGACGATCTCGTGGAAAGTGTAGTTAACCGAACCTGATAGCTAAAATTTTACGAGAGTGCTTAGGCCTAATCACTGAAACGAGCGCTTAGGCTTAAACAGTAAACGAGTGCTTTCTTCTTCACACTACCTAGTGAAAAGTGTTGTACGTTATGCGAACCACAAAATGAAAGCTAGAATTACGTGGTGATATTAAAGACTAAAAAAAGTAACCTCGTCTACGAGAGTGAATTTTTGACTTTGCAGAAACAATGGTCAACCTTTGTGTTGAATTCGCACATTTCTTGTCCACTTTTATGACACTGAAAGAAAACAAAAACGCAAACTAACAAACAACAATCCGATGTGTTGCCGCAAGCAGTATAATGAACTGCCAACGCGGTCCACAATCCCGTAGTCGATGACTGAAAATTGTTCAAGGGCAAGACGATCTCTTGAAAAGTGTAGTTAACCGAACCGCAAAATGAAAGTTACAATTTTACGAGAGTGCTAAAGCCTAATCACTGAAATGAGCGCTTAGGCGTAATCAGTAAACGTGTGCTTTCTTCAAACCGTAAAGTGAAAGCTAAAATTTTACAATAGTGCTTAGGCCTAATCACTGAAACAAGCGCTTACACTTTTGAAATATTGCTATAATGAACTGCCACCGCGGTCCGCAATCCCGTAGTCGATGAATGAAAATTGTGCAAGGGCGATCTCGTGAAAAGTGTAGTTAACCGAACCGCAAAATGAGAGCAAAACGTTTACGAGAGTGCTTAGGCCTAATCACTGAAACGAGCGCTTAGGCTTAATCAGGAAGCGAGTGGTATTTCCTGCAGTTAACCGAACTGTAAAAGGAAAGTTAATTAACCGAATTGTAAAATGATTTGATCAACGCGCTATAAGAACGAGAGATACATATCAACAAGGAGATTGATCACGCTTTAAGAAACATCATTGTTTGTGCTCGATCATCTTGCTTTATGAACGAGAAATACATATACATCAATGTCCCTCGCTCTTTTTGTTTGGCGCCTCAGACGGGAGAAATACTGCGTATCCACAAAGCTCGGCGTCTCCAATGCGTATCTGCGTACCCGCGTATCCACCCAATTTAGTGTAAAGCTTCGACGTGGCAGGGTATTCGGTGAAGCCGTTGATTTCACCGATAGGCTTTTTTTTTCGCATGTGATTTATTCACCCATTTTTTTATTTTAAAGTCACGTTTCGTTGGAGGAATTATGTCTGTATGAAAAGTGGAGAAGCGGGAGCCGCGAGTGTGTTAGATGAGAGGGAAAGCAAAGCTGAAAAGCCTTTTCAAATTGTCATGTCATTTAACAGGCGCACCGGAAAATAAGTGGGTGAAAGACGAAAATAACAAGTCTGTTGGAAGCGTGCTTAAATTGCGACAAATGAGCCCCAAAATCAGCAAGAATTTGTGACGCTGATGAATGAAAATGGTTTAAGGGCATTCGTGAAAAGTGTAGTTAGTGGAACCGTAAAATGACAGCTGTAATTGCCGAATTTGTCGAAATCGCCAATGTTCACCCGCGTGGTATAAATACCAATGGATGAAGTAATTTGACGAAATTGGCAAAACATCGGCAAAATTGCCTATTTTGTCCAAACGCCAATGTTCACCCAAGAGGTGTAAATACCAATGAATGAACTAATTTGAAGAAATTGGCAAAACATCGCCAAAATTGCCGAATTTGTCAAAATCGCCAAAATCGCCAAACTCGCCAATGTTCACCCGCGTGGTGTCAATACCAATGGATGAACTAATTTGACGAAATTGGCAAAATATCGCCAAGATCGCTAATTTTGCCAAGATTGTCAATCGTGCAGCTCTTTTGCCAAATCTGCCATTTTTGTCATCGTGTGAATTTCTGGACATAAGTGAATCGCCAACGAGGCAAAACACAAAGGAATGAAGCAATGAGGGGGCCCATAAAAGTTGGTGAATGTGGCGAACAAAATTAATGAAAGAAGAATTCGATCTCCAGTGCTGTTTCAAATGTTTGACCTCAAATTACAGAAGTTCATTTCTTGAATTTTAATGCTTTTAGAAAATTAACAACCAGCATGAAGAACAAGGGAAAGAGGAATTTGGCAAAATAGGGACTAGATATGGCAACGGGACGCGGCTCCAAATAACAAAGTCATGGCAAGGTTGTCATTTGTGACTGCGCTGGAACAATTTAATTACTGACATATATAACTGCCTCGTACTCTGACAATTCATGTAAGAATGACTTCACCAACGGGTACTAAGAGTTTCAAAGCAGTTATGTGAATCTTACCAATGTCCGCTTGCAAGGAATTAGATTCAATAAACCACACCCAAAATATGT